>NC_143484.1:50049975-50350508 GCF_027475165.1 Benincasa hispida | reverse complement strand
ACAATAGTATGATGAATTAGTGCTTGATGTGGGAGGACTTTTCTTATGAGTGAGTTAAGTTATCCATTTTTTTCTAAGTTCTAACTATTAGTTACTCTATATTATAGGTAGAGGGAAATGTATAGAAGAAGCAGTGAACATGTCAATGATACAAGCAATCATATAATATAACATTCATATTGTACATAACTTGGAATATAGGCTTCAGTGGTCAAGCTGTACAACTGTTGGTCAGGCGCTTGGGGTTCAAAACTTCGCAAATAAATTCTCTTTTAGAATTACAAATTTTTATTGCTTTAAAATTTAAATGTACATCTTAACTGCAGTTGAGGGTTAAAAAAACGTAATTCCTGAGTGTATAAATTTTTAATGCAGTTGAGGGTTAGGAAAATGTAATTCCATTTTTTATTTTTTCTCACATATATGAACATGTTTATGTACAAATATTTTCTAAATTTTTAGATTCATTTTGTAACTATCTAGTTACCGGTTTTTAGTTTTTGAAAATTAAGGAATATAAACATCATTTTCACATATAAGTTTTTTACTCCGTTATTTACTTTACCATTATTCTAAAATTACTTTAAGTTAGTACAAGTTTAATCCTTAATTTTTAAAATTATGACTAACAAATATCTAAACTTTTAATTTTAGCTCTAATAAATCCCTTAAAAATGTCTAATAGATAGATGAACTTTTAGTTTAGTATCTATAAATCTCATAAAATATTAAAAACTCTTAAAAATTAACCTTTGTATTAGATTTTTTTTCGAATTGAACCTCAAATTTTCAATATTGTAGCCAATAGTTACATTATTTTTTTAAAAAAAGAAATCTGCTACTACATATTAGACACACAAATTGAGATGTCAATGATCTAATATAATTTTTTTAAAGTTCAAGAATTATATATCACGTAAATTTAGAAGTTACTGGACTAAAATTTTAACCTTATATGAAGGTGTGCCTCCTAACATGAAGTTATGGATCTACCACTATTCGTACACCAGTTACCTATGCTTGCTTTGACGATATTATATAATTTAAATATTTTATCGATGCAACTAAAAATATATTTATATGAACTTATGCCTCCTCATATAAAATCCTGGATTCGCTACTAAACATTACGCAACATATAAAATTAATCATACATCACATGTAAATAAAATTAATAGCAAAATTGGACCAAATTTTGGCACTCCTAAAAATTAATATAACATTTATATTAATTTTGATTAATTAAAAAACAAATAAAATACATTATAAAACGAAAAACATATAAAAACTACACTGCACCACATCTCACTTGAACCCACAACCTTGCAATTTCTGGATGCGTGCGTGTACACTTTGGAGCGCAACAACACTGTTGAAAAGCACCGCTGCACTCTAGCCTTTGTTCCTGAGCGCAATGGCGCTCGGCAAAAATTCACGCAGCGTCGCAATGCTTTATGTGATTTTCCCCGTGCAGCGTCGTGGTGCTCTGAACCAGATTACTACTGTCTTCTTCGTTTTCACCAGTTTTTGCTCCGAATCCAAGGCTCCTTCATGGAAAACTCTTCACCACGAATAACACGAACTTGCAGACTCGATAGCATGAAATTAAATGTCCAAAATAACAAGCCCTTACAACTTTAAACAAATTTAAAATAGTAAATACTGAGTGTCAAAGTTTGAAAACATCCAACTTGCAAACCAACATTCGCAATGCAATCGGAACCCACTATTTCTCTGATTTTTGTTCCCAAAAAAGTTTCAGAGACACAACCCAGCTCTGATACCAACTGAAGGATTTGAATACTTAGCGGAAGTGAGTGATCGTTGTTCACACGAGGCTTCTGGAGAAACGTACTTTGTGGAGTTGAACTTGAGTTGGTGTTGATGTTGAAGTTGATTTGATTCGATGTGGTTCAATCTCTAATACTTGATCCTCTGATTCTCTCTCAGTTTGGTGAATGTGTTTGACTTTAAGTAGAAGTCTTGAAAGCTTGGAGTAGAAGTCTGGGAAGAGTCTTTGTGAACTTGGAGTAGAAGTAGCTTGGAGTAGAAGTCTGGGAAGAGTCTTGGAGTAGAAGTCTGGGAAGAGTCTTTGTGTCTTCAAGAAGTGCAGCTTCAGAAGTCTTGGGAGTCTTCTCTCTAGGCTCTCTGAAGGTAGAAAATGTTGCCCCTGCAAATGAAGAGAACTTCTCTATTTATAGAGTTCTCAGGCGGGCTTCGTGGGCTTGGGCTTGGTTGGTCCATGGGCCTAGCCCTTGAGCCCAATTAGTTGGTTTTGGGTCTAATTTTAAATTTGGGTCAAATTCACCCAAATAATATCCAATAATAATATCAAATTGGGCCAATTTAATCTCATCTGATCAAAATTTATCTTCAATTCAATTCGGGACATACGTCAACTTCTAATTGGACCCAAATTTAATGATTTAGGAATTCGTCATTAATTTAGTAAATGATGTGGCAACTTGTGATTAGTCCAAAATTCCTCGTCCAACAAATGCCCCCTTTTCGAGATTTATGCACGTCTATACGGTGGATAGATCTCGAAAAAATAATTCAGAATCAAAGTGGGATTTCAACACCTTTATTTTGATGCATCATTTTGACCAAAATAAAAGAATTTAGCTCAAATTTTTTATTTGAAATTTTGTTTGTTTGACACACTTTTGCCAAGAGATGAATTTAAGTCCTTGACTTTCTCGTTCCCGAGTAAACTTTAATTTGAACTAAAGTAGAATTTATGCTCCACTTTAATTGCAAATTTAAATTCTTAAGTAGTATCTTAGATTCTAACAATTCCTTTTCTTAGATTTGGAGTGTACTCAATTCTTCATTTGAATTTAAAGTAGAATTTTGACTTTTCTTTCTTTAATTCGACTTTGAAAGGGTGGATGTTTGGAGTGTTTCTATATTTTGATTTGAAACAACACTCGATTATGCCACAGTCTGTGTTAATATGTCTATATTTTGACATATTCGGGTGTAATTTTATGGTACTCGCGATTTGGAACGGTAACTTTTTGTTTCCAATTTTCATTTGTTGTTGCTAGAATTTGACTTGAGAAGAATATCTAAAATTTTAGTTTGGGTTTGAACTAAACTCTCCCACCATATAAAGATTGAAATATACCTAAAATTTAATAAAATGAAGGCTCCTCCTCAAAATTGGCCTTTATTTAATTTGAATTTTACCCCAAATTTTGGTGATTTGGAGTGGAATTGAATTTTTACCCAAAAATATTTTACTTAAATTTGGAATAAAATTTGGGGTGTAATTGAATCTCAATCTAAAGTTTGAATTTGGATCCTGATCTGAAAAAGTTAGCCATCAATCAAATGAACATTGCCACTATCTTCAAACCCAGTTATTTTCTCTCCCTTCAACTGCTATCTTTCATACTAATTTTTATGTTTTGCACTTTAATAGATAATTGCAACTTGTGGTCCTCAATGTCTTTCAACAATAAAAATAAAAATAATAATAATAATAAGAAAATAATAAAGAAAATGTCCCGCAAATACACTGGAACCCACTGCCTCCGAGCAGAGTATATTGATTCCCTGAGATCATATCTATCAACAAGTGACAGCCAGCAGGACTCAAATACCATTCCTTCATAAGGTTCAAGATCCAAAAGAAACTTGTGCAGCTAAAATCCGGACGATTTTTTTTTTTTTTTTTTTGAATCTTAACCAATTTCGGCTCAAATCGAGATTCCAAAACACAACAATCAGCATTCAGTTCAGATAACCCATGATCTTCTCAAATTTCAACTGGTTAGTAGAAAATCCCGTCCGAACTTAATTATATATATACTGACAGGACACATGATTTTTCTTCATCCTTAAATGTGATTATTTTTTTGTTCTTACGTCCTTTGCAGTTTTCATGTCGTTGCAAATCAAACTTGGATTGCTATGGGGAGACGACCGCCTGTTCAGAACTGCCGTAGGAGTCCACCATCACGAGTCGTCGTCGAATCGGTCTGTCGCCTGTTTGGGAGCGTCGACTTTTGGGCGCCCTTTTTTTTTTTTTAGCTTTCCCTTCCGCACATGGCATCCTCGGTGGTCGCCTTCCATCTAATAGGATGAATGCGGAGGGGGAACGATCAGAATGTTGAGAACGAGAGTGAGAGATGGAGAAAAGAGGGAAGTAAGAAGAAAAGAGGGGAGGCGACGACGGTGTAAGTGAGAAGAAGAGAGGAAGATGGGAAATTAGGTTTCCCTTCTTTTTATTTATTTATATATATATATATATATATATTTCTTTTTTTTAATTTTTTTTCTTTTGTTTTTCTTTCCTTACATTTTTTTTCTTTTATTTTTTTACTAAAAAACTATCTTATTTTTCCTTTTTTTAAAATCTTTTTTTCTAAATTTTTTTTTCTTCACCATCTCCTTGTCTTTTTTTTCTTTTTTTCTCTTTTTTTTCCCACAATTTCCTTTTCTTTTTTGTTTTTTCCTTTTTTTTTTTTTTTTTTTTTGCCTTCATTTTTTTTTCACATGTTTCTTTTTATTTCCCATTTTTTTAAGAAGATTTTGTTTTCAATTTTGTTTTCTTTTTTTTTTCTCTTTTTTTAATTTTATTATTATTTTTTTAATATGCTTCTTTTCTATCAACTTGTCCCCCCTTACTTTTTGTAAGAGTTGCAGCGTAACTTAAAAGAGCACAACCATTTTTTTTAAATCTTGTCGGCCGTAAGTAATCAGGGTGGGTTTTTTTCTCTCACGTCCGTGTGACCGACTCCTTGGTGTACATGTTCTTCCTCGTATTCGTGCATCCTGATCGTCATGGGAGGGGCCCTGTAAAGGCTTATAACTCTCACATTCGATCACCCTAGGGAAGATCCTCGAAAGTTTTGCCTCGTAGCACCGTTCGTGTATCCTGATCGTCATGGGAGGGGCCCCGCAAAGGCTTCCAACTCTCCTATTCGATCACCCTAGGGTGAATCCTCGAAAGGTTTGCCTCATAGCACCGTTCGTGCATCCTGATCGTCATGGGAGGGACCCCGCAAAGGCTTACAACTCTTCCATTCGATCTCAGAAGGATCGACTACGGATCCCTCAGTCCCTTCTGTTAGCAAGTTGTCACGGAGGATAGGGGTTTTATTTTTCTCTTTTTTTATTTATATTTTTCTTTGAATAGTTGAAACTTACCCCCCTGTGATATTTTTTTTTTTTTGCAGAATAATGGTTCATTTCACCGAGCACGTTTCATCTGATGAGAGGCATCTCGTGATTCTTAAAGACTGGAGTCAGCCCATGAAGGAAGGACTTAGCCTTTCTGTAGCAAAATCATTAGCCGGTCCTTTCGCTGATCGTCGTCCAAGTCTAGACGACAACGTGATCCTTTCTAAATTGTCGATGGAAGCACCCTTGACCCGAGGAGATCGTGCATGGATCCAACGATCTTCTATTCATGAGGAGACCCCAAATCCTGATCGAGTGCTTTGGACGACGCATAATTGAGGGTCAGGTCCGCTAGACTGTCGTGACGAAAGTCCCTGGAGAATTTGGCTTCGTTGACTGTTACTAGGAGTGGCTTGAGGTTGTGGTAGGTCGAAACGAGCAATTCCTTCGTGACGTCAGTTTGCCTGGCGCAGTGACGGCCTGCTTGTTCACATATGATCACAATGGTGACATAGTTTGAGCTTTCTGTGAAGCCTGGTGCCCTTCAACCAACACTCTCCATACCACGGTAGGCGAAGCATTGATTTCCTTATGGGACCTCCGGTTGCTCAGGGGCTTTCCGGTCAGAGGAACCTTTTACAAGGAGGTGGTTCCTTCCCTCAAAGAGCTAACCAGTCACCGCGACAAAGATAGGTACTTGTCGAAGACGTGTGAACACCTTTTTCAGGCATATTTTTCGATAGTGTGCTCGTAGAGAGAAAATTGCACGACTCCCTCAAAGCATGACTCCTCAATGTCTATCAACTATTTTTCGTTCCTAGGGGCTCACAAATATGACAAGCCTGTTACACGGAAGCAAAAGAAAGCCTCTCGGTCTCGGTCCATGCAAAATCCTGACGGTTCACAGATTGCATTTTGAGATTGGTCAAACAAAGAGAACATGTTATTCGCAGAGCTAGAGGTTGAAGACGAGTTGAAGGACAAAACTTATATGGCTACCTTTCTATCCTGCTAGTTATGCCTTTTTGTATTTCTCTAGAAAGAAGGTTACCTTCGCCCCGGAGTCTTCAGAATGGCTAGTTTGATGGCTCATGGGACTGTTTATAGTCTCGCCATTCCAGTCTTGGCCAACATCTATCATGGCCTAGGGCTGATAGTAGAGGCTTTGAACCCGATCGGGCGCATGGACTTTCACTTTCCCATGCATTATATCCATAGTTAGCTGGCCCATTACTTCAACACGTATTACCCCGTTCCTGCAGCTGTTTGAGGTCCTAAGATGGCCCACTTTTCTGGCGAAGGTGGCTCGATTTACTTCAACGAGTACGAGGCACGGGAATTGATCCATAGCGGCGCTAGTATTCAGTGGCACGCAAGCATTTTGAATAAGAGCAAGCATGAACGCCTAACTGACGATAGAGACGTGTCTTTTCTGAAGTCCAGTTATTTCTCTAGCATGCGATCAGGCTACATATCCTCCAAGTGTGGGGAAGTCCAAACTAAAGAGTCGTATATTCCCTTTCGCTTCGGCCGATAGTTCGGCTTCCATCAGGACATTCTGAATGATATAGGGGGAATACCTCCCGCCCCTACGCCAAAGAACATTTTACATTACTGAAGAGTATGCACGAGACGCAAGCCCTCGTCTCAGGTATTCTTGCCAGCCTATACATTGGATCCGCACACTCATATTACCCCACGGTTCAAGGATTTGTTGTTAAAAAAGCACGAGAATTACTTTGAAGGGAATCGTCATTTGTTAGTGACTAGTGCTATTCCTCCCCCAACGCCGCCAAGATTACCCAAAGGTAGAGGGATCAACCATGGGGGGAAGCAACTTCGCCTGACTGAGAAGGTGGCAGCGATCGCACAAAAAGACGCTTCCAAACCGGTTGAGGAGGACAGTCATAGTAGTACCGATGATCATTGTTGTAAGCGACCCTCCAAAAAGCACAGGGCCTCGGATGCCGATTTTCTTGAGAGGGTTCAGAATGATCTGGTGGCTTCTAATGCTCTCAACCTACTGGTATGTCGTCCCTTTATATATATATAAGTCCTCTCGTCTCGTCTCTTTTTTTTCTTAACTGTACGGTTTACATTTAGTCTCCCCTTTTGCAGTCACCCTTGAACCTCTCAATTCAAGGACTTGAAGCCTCACGAAGCGAAGAATCTTCGGTGGGCCCTTTTGCCGTTGACTCAGCCATTGAGGGCGTTGGTACCTTCGAAGTGCTGTCGATGGATCCCGTGCCAAGGTCTTGTCTAGTGCGTGCTATCCTCATTGACATCCCTCATGTCAAGGAGCCGGTGGTCATCGGGAACATTGAGGCTTTAGATTTCGTAGCCAAGCAAACTAATTCCCCCTTGGTGTCTACGGAAGGAAGGGTTCTCCAACCTGGAAAAACGTCGACGGTGTTGGAAAGTCCAAGTGATAGTGAGTTCCCAAGGCAAATAGATAGGGCACCATCCCCGGTCGCCCCTGAGGTTTCCGAGTTCTGTGCTACCATCGTAGTTTCTAACGTTCGACGCCATGCAGCCTCGGCCATGTTGGAGACTATGCACAAGAAGATCATGCGTACTCCTTTCGAGAAAGCTCTTAGTCTGGAGAAAGAAACACATGAGATATTCCGAGCCATTTCCGACATTTGTGGTGCAAACCTCCCTCCTCTCAGAAAACTTATCGATGAGTACTTTCGAAACATGGAGAAGTATAATCAGTTTTAGTTATCCTATTCCTCTTAGTTAAGTCAAACAAGATCGAGAGCACCCCAATCCTTTATGACAAGGATGTCAAAGCTTTGGATGTCCTACGCCATGTGTTGGAAGCAATGCAACATGAGCTCGGGAACTACCACTAGGTACCATGACTTGATGTTGCTCGTCTGATTGAATTAGGCGTATTCCTAGGCATAGCTACTGGATTCAACTATTGTAGTGCTGAAATATCTTAAATGGAAGTTTTTTTTTGTCATTTTCTCAGTGATGTTCTCTGGCGCCTTGTAGCTTCCTTTAAATTTCTGCTTCTCTTAGTTGTTTGTTTATCTATATATTTTTTTTACTCATGTACATGCACATATATATTTTTCTTTCATCACGTGATTGAACTTAAATTTCTTGAAGCTGCCTAAGTACCCTTTATAATGACAGGGATCAAGTCGTAATGTTGTTCGTACAAAGGTTTTTTTTTTATGCGTAAAACTTCTTGAGAAACTTGCCATTGATTGGGCCTATTCTTAGCCCATCCTGATCAACTATCTTGTACGCTCCGTTGTATAGACTTCTTTGACGACGTAGGGCCCTTTCCATTTAGGTGTAAACTTATTCCCTGTATGTCTTGTCGTGATAATTGGTCTCCTTACGGTGAGCACTAGATCACTTACTTGAACGGACTGAGGCTTTACATGCTTATCGAAGGCCTTAGACATTCGCGCCTGGTAACATTCCAACGCTTGCTGAGCTTTTAATCATTTTTCATCCAGTGCTTCCAACTCTTGTAGCCGAAGTTTGGTGTTGTCCTCTGTACTCAGCCCTTCTTGCTCTGCCATTCTTAGCAATGGAATTTCTCTTTCCAAATGAAGGACAGCTTCTGTCCCATAATCGAGAGAGTACGAGGTGACTCCTGTAGGGGTACAGTGAATGGTACGATAAGCCCACAACACTTCACCGATCTTCTCCTGCCAATCTCTCTTCGACTTGGAAATAATTTTCTTCAGCAGGTTGCACAATGTCTTCTTAAATGCCTCAACTAACCCATTTGCAGCGGCGTTATATATGAATGACTTGTACTGCTTGAATTTGAATTTTTCACACAACCTATCCATCAAACTATTGGAGAATTTTATTTTGTTATCCGTCACGATCCGATGGAGATTACCGTACCGATAAATTATATGAGTGTGGATAAAATCCACCACGTTTTCTTTCTTAGCTTCCCTTAGCGCGACAGCCTCAGCCCATCTTGAGAAGTAGTCAGTGGTTGCGAGGATATAGGAGTGCCCTACTGTCGACTTAGGTGTTATAGGGCCGACCAGATCGAGCGCTCATGCTTCAAAAGGTCACGAGGCTATGGTCGGATGTAGAGGCTCGAGTGGTTGATGAATGAAATTTGCATGATATTGACAGGCTTCACATTTCTTTGCATAATCCATTGAGTCCTGGATCATTTCCGGCCAATAATAACCCATTCTTTTCAGCTAGAATTGTAGCTTTGGTCCTGCTTGATGCGCGCCGCATACGCCTGAGTGTGCTTCCTCCAAAGCCTTCGCTAAATCTTCCTTACTGAGGCTTCAAAGGAAAAGTCCTTCAAGGGATCGACGATATAGGACCCCTTTGTAGTAAATTAAATGTGCGGCCCTCCTACGAACCTCGATTTTATGGTGGGAGTCATCTGGGAGCCTTCCATGCTCAAGGTAATCTATGATGGGCTGCCGCCAGTCTTCCTCATTGGTTAGGTAGACTGATATCGCATTCGTTTCCCCATATGCAGTCCCAATCGAGGGTATAACCCATCTCCGCCTAAGCGATATATTAAGGGGCACATTATCCAGGTCCGTTAAAGCAGTGGCTAGGTTTGCCAAGGCATCCACTTTCTTGTTCTCCATCCTCGAGACGTGTTCCAATGCCACGCTTTCGAACTTCTTCATCAACTGGCGAGCATAAATGAAGTAGGGTTTCAAGTCATCATGCTTTACCTCATAAGAGTTGATTGATTATCAACTTTGAGTCACCAAAGATTTCTATACAAGCTACTCCAATCTCTAAGGCCATTTGGAAGCCAATTATCAAGGCTTGGTATTCGGCAACGTTGTTTGAACATGACTCGGCAAGTGCGAAGCTATAAAGCAGCATGTGCTTTTCTGGCGAAATGAGGACGATACATACCCCCGCACTACTTTTTCTTGTCACACCGTCAAAGAACATGACCCACAGTCTTGAGGTCTCTGTGAAGAGAATTTCGTCATCGAGAAAGACTTCATTTAACTCCCAATGCGATGGAACCGGGTGATCTGCAAAGAAGTCGGCCAATGCCTGCCCTTTAACTGCCCTTTGTGGTACATAAACAATGTCGTACTATTGAAGCATGATTGCCCATTTAGCTAAACGTCTCGAGATGATCGACCTGCATAGAACGTACTTGATGGGGTTGGCTTTCGCAATTAAATGGACTGTGAAGGCTTGCATGTAGTGCCTCAACTTATCTATGGCGAAGAAGTGCGCGAGGCACGTCTTTTCTATAGGGGAATAATTGATCTCGGCTCCATTCAGGGTTCTACTCAAGTAATAGAGAGTGCGTTCCTTTCCTGTTCTCTTTCTTGTGCCAATAGTGCCCCCAGTGATCTCTTTTGCGCTGCAATGTATAGTATCAATGGCTTGCCCGCTACTGGGGCTCCTAAGACAGAAGGGCTGATCAGGTACCTCTTTATGTTATTGAAAGCATTCTAACAGGCCTTTTCCCATTCGAATTTCTCTCCCTTTCTCATCAGTCTTTGAAAGGGTTGACACCGCCCTGCCAGGTTAGAAATAAACCTCCAGATGTAGGCAAGACATCCCTGCAAACTTCTCAACTCATGTAGATTTCATGGTCTTGGCATCTTCTGGATGGCATCAATCTTTGATTGGTCTATCTCTATCCCTCGATGTCTCACAACGAAGCCAAAAAACTTTCCTAAAGTTACGCCAAACGCGCATTTGAGGGGGTTCATCTTTAACAGGTACTTTCGCAGGCTATCGAACTTGGTCCTTGGATCTTTCAAATGGTTCTATCGTCACTTGGTCTTGACCACAAGGTCATCTACATAACACTCCACGTGTTTGTGCAACATATCGTCAAACACCTTCTGCATGGCACGTTGATAAGTAGCGCTGGCATTCTTCAACCTAAAGGTTACCTTGTAACAATATATCCCTTTTGGGGTTCGAAATATCGTAATTTCCTCGTCTGTGAGAGCCATCCGTATCTGGTTATACCCGAAAGATCCATCCATGAAGGATAGGGCCTCCTGCCCCGTTGTCGCATCAACCATGATCTCTGTGATGGGCAATGGAAAAACGTCTTTAGGACAAGTGCTATTTAGGTCGCGAAAGTCTACGCAAACATGAAGTTGTCTAATCGGGACAATGTTGGCTATCCATGTTGGGTATTTAACTTCACGAATGAACCCGGCCTCAATCAGCTAATTGACCTCAACCTCAATCTAGGGGATAAGTTCTGGTGGATTGCTACTTTTGGATCTAGTCCCAACATCTCTTTGTATGACCAGCCGAAAACATCCCTGTATTTAGTGAGTAAACTCATGTATTCGTCCTCTTCCCCTTCCGAGAGAGACGCACTAATGAAAATCGGACGCGGCACTTCTACGGTGCCTAGATTCACCCCTTTTAGCTCGTCCACCGTGGATTGACCACCATCCTCTAAACCTTGCGGAGCGTCCTCCACTTCCTCTTCGGTCATACCTTCTTCGGATTCTTCAGTGTTGGTGATGTGGTGGCACGAAGTTTCGCCTTCCTCCTGCTCTAAATTTCCATTCTGAGGATTGGTGAAAACGACGTTGCGCCTCTTTCTCTTCATGCGTGAGGGGATGGTACTACAAATTTCTCCATCACTTCTTGCCTCTCCTAATGGCTTCTGGTCCGATAACGCTTCAGCAATTTTAAGGTCGATTTGCCATAAAATGGACGCTCGGGGTATCAGCCCCCTCTTTCCTGTAACTGTTTTGGAGGCGTCAGCGCAAGCTCTTCCCTTCCCCTTTGTCTTACTAGGGACACATTAGTCGAGAGGATCTTCAGTCCTCTCGTGCTTCAAGCGATCAAAAATGGGAGTGCGGGGTTTTCCTCCGCTCTTCTTTGGAACTGTGCCTCGTCTTTCGAAGGCTGACGGTCGCACCACCACTGACGTTTGACAGATAATTTCCTCATTTTCTTCATTTGACGGAGTTAACCTTCGAAAGACTGAGTGTCTATCTCCTTCCCCTTTCTGCTTCTGTCATGCTTAATCTTTCGAAGATCAAGGCATGTGCAGTAGATGGTCTAACATGGTCGAAGGCTGAGGCACTTTTATCTTTGCCCTCCTTTTCTCCTGTATCATCAACTTCTCTCGTAGTGATATGATTTCTGTTGGCCACATTCCCCTTCGCCTTTCTGATTATGTGGCCTGGCTGTAACGGCTCATATCCAAGTCCCACCCTCGACGTGGATATAGCGTGTCCTTCTTGCAAAAGCTTCTTTTGGGTTGACGAGAGTCGGGGTTGCTCGTAAATCTTAAAAATTTTGAACTCAGTGTGAGTTATAAAGTCGTAGCCCGCCATCACCAACAGCTTGTAAGCTTTGGGATTGAATCTGTCTTCAATTTGCCTCTCGGGCAGCTTTAACCCCGTCACTTCTGCCTCCGGCTTGTGGACTTTCTGCTTCGTTATCGGCGTGAGGGGTGTGACGAAACTTTCCTTTAGAATTTCTATGTCGCCGACCTGCAAACCTTTTTAGCATTCTGTAAAAGATGACTCACTCTTTTTTCGTCTCGACAAAGGGACACAGCGCAAAATCAGAGGTTTTGAGGCTTTCTCGCCTCTCACCACGGGTGTTTCTCCAACGCCGAGGGACATTCTATTCTCTTTTGGGCTGGAGGCTCGTACCTTTCTACCTGCCCTCTTCAATGTGTCTACTAGCGACCTCGACCGAGATCCACCCACTTTCTTTGTCGGCATAGTCTCACCGGAATTCTCACTCTTTAGGTAAAACTTTGCATCTGCGAAGTGAGACTCGGCTTCAGAAAATGGATTAGAATCTGCTTCGACCTTCCTAATCCCGTCTTAGTAAACTTGAAACACTGATGTAGTGTCAATGTAATCACACCATTCCCATGAATCCAAGGCATCCCAATAGCAATTTGTAGCTGGTCTTTGAGTCTATCACATGAAACAGTGGGTTTTCCTTCAGATCGTCAATGAAGAGCTCCAAGCGTATCATGCCTATCGCCCTTTGGCTACCTTGATTGAAACCCTGAATTACTAATTTGCTGTTTGATAGCTCTTCCATGAGTATGCCCACCTGCATCAAAGTTGTGCTAGGCATTATATTGACAATAGATCCGTTGTTGATGAGGATTCGACCCACTCTCTGTTCTCGAATGTATCTAGAGACGTACAAAGGTCTATTATGCAATTTAGATCCCAGTAGCAGATCTTCGTCTGAGAAGCCTATGAATGTGCAACACGAGGCATAAGCACATCCTGCTGAGGTCATTGCACCAGAGGCATTGGATTCTAACAGCACTTCAATAAGGGTCGTCTTAGCTTCTCGCGGTAGTGAAAGCAAGTCGTCTATATTGAATAGTGACGAACCCTTGGGTTCTCCTGTCAACTTTAATGGGCCTGGAATGGCATCTTCCTCCTCTCTGATACTGACAGCATGACAAGCGACAACCTCTGGTATCTTCTCTGAGCCTCAATTGCAGAAGTTCTTCGGGAGAAAATTTGCTAAGGTCATCTGTCGTCTGAGACGAGGAACATCCTCGTCTCTCCCGTCAACAACCTTGGGCCTTCAAGCCTTTTTTCTACCCTTCCATTTTTGTGCCTTGCTCCTTCTCTTATAGCTTCTATAAGAGCAAAGCTCTTTCAGGGTAAAGTTCAGTCTTTCCTTTTTACATAAAATATGTTGGTACCGCTACGCTTGGAGTTACCGTCACTGCAGCATGATTCATTTGGACCACCTCGTCTAGATCCAGCTCTATTTTCCTCTCACGGGCCAATTTGAGGATCAATTCCTTCAGTACAAAACATTCTTCGACCGGATGGCTAATGACCCTGTGATACTTGCAGTAGTTGGGATCATCCACCTTGCCGGCCTGTTCCGATCGTTTACATTCTGGCAGCTGGATAAGATGGTTCTCTAGTAGTTGCTCAAGCATATTCACCACGTCAAAGTCGGGGAATGGGTAGACTTTTTTATGTCGTTCCTTCAGGGTTGGACGACGTCTTTTGCCTTCTTCGTCTTTCTTTTCTATCTTCTTTTCTTTTCCTTTTGAGGATAACTTCAATGGGGTTGTATTAACGACCATTGATTCCTTTGTGGCGCCCTTCACAAGTTTCTCGGTGCCCTTCACCTTCTTCTTGTCTTTCCTCAATTCGTGGCTCAGAAAGTCCCTCGTTCCTCTATTGGCGATACTTAGCTCCATGTCGTGAGCGCGTATCGCAATTTCTTCAAAGGTACGGGGCTTTATCCCCTGCAGGATATAGAGGGGTTCCCAATGCATACCCTACGTGCACATTTCTACAACAGATAATTCGCATACCCTACGTGCACATTTCTACAATAGATAATTCGGTGAATCGATCTTTGCAATCCAGACTCAGAGCTCTCCATCGGTTGATATAGTCGACAACTGGCTCCCCTTTCCGTTGTTTGGCGTTCGTCAGCTCCATCATGCTGATGGTGCGCCTGGTGTTGTAGAAGCAATTCAAGAATTCTCTTTCAAGTTGCTCCCAACTGTCAATTAGCTCAGGCTCTAAGTCTATGTACCAGTCAAAAGCGTTCTCTTTGAGGGTTCTGACGAACTGTTTGACTAGTAGGCTCCCCTTGTTCCCGCATTTTCGCATGTTTCTACGAAGTGAGCGATGTGTTGCTTTGGGTTGCCCTTTCCGTCGAATTGTTAGAATTTTGGGCGTTGATACCCTGTTGGCATTCTCGGGTTGTCGATCCTCTGGGTGTATGGCTTGGATTACATAAAGGAAGTTTGAGTCGGCCCTTTATATTGAGCTCTTATGAAGTTCATGATCATGTCTTGCAGTTGTTGGGCTGATAGAGAGGCCACCAAAACTGACTATTGCAATTGGCTTTCTTGTAGCACGGTCTTCCCCTTCTCAGTTGCTTTGACCATGGTGCTTGGCTTGATTCAGCAGCCTCTTGAGACTGCATTTGTTCTTTCAGGGCAGCGATCTCATAGTCTCACTCCTCGAGAGCTTTCATCAGAAAGTTAATCTTCCTTTCCATTTCTGCCATGGCCACTTCCGTCGTCACATTCACCATCATGATAGAAATCACATCTGGTGGTGAATCTCTTTTTAGCTTGCTGGATGCAGAAGTAGAGTTGTCAAACAAGGGGTTTTCCTTGATGACAACCCCACTTTGTGGGGATTCCATCATTTTCCTCAAGATGTTGTAGGTGATGAGGGAGCTTTGCTCTTGCTCCTGCATGACTTCTTTTGAGCGGTCGCGGGTGACAGGTCCCCTGTACGAGCCGTTTGTGGAGAAAACTTTGGATGCCATCTTCTTAGGTGCCATTTGGCTTGTTTGGATGCTGAGAGAGAGATGAGAGGTAGAGAGGTCCCATTGGGCGTGCCAATTTGTTCACACGAGGCTTTCGGAGAAACGTACTTCATGGAGTTGAACTTAAGTTAGTGTTGATGTTGAAGTTGAATTGATGCGATGTGGTTCGATCTCTAATGCTTGATCCTCTGATTCTCTCTCAGTTGGATGAATGTGCTTGACTTGAAGAAGAAAAGCACTGAACGTTCTTGAAGTAGAAGTCTTGGGAGTTTGAAGTAAAAGTCTTGAAAGCTTGGAGCAGAAGTCTTGGAAGAGTCTTCGTGTCTTCAAGGGTCTTCTATCTTATAGAAGTGCAGCTTCAGAAGTCTTGGGAGTCTTCTGCTTGTTGATAAATTCTCTCTGGGTTCTCTGAATGTAGAAAATGCTACCCCTGCAAATGAAGAGAACTTCTCTATTTATAGAATTCTCAGGCGGGCTTTGTGGGCTTGGGCTTGATTGGTCCATGGGCCTAGCCCTTGGGCCCAATTAGTTAGTTTTGGGTCTGATTTTAAATTTGGGTCCAATTCACCTAAATAATATTCAATAATAATATCAAATTGGGCCAATTTAATCTCATCTGATTCAACCGCATGGCATCATCGAAATTTGTCTTCAATTCAATTCAAGACATACGTCAACTTCTATTTGGACCCAAATTTAATGATTTAGGAATTCGTCATTGATTTAGTAAATGACGTGGCAACTTGTGATTAGTCCAGAATTCCTTGTCCAACAATCACCTTTATGTCAATGAATTTATTTTATAAAGAAACTCAAAACATCGCAATTACAAAATAAGGGAAGCATGGTTTACTCACCCTTGATGAAAATCCCTTCTTTACATTCACCTCTCCCGAAAGATTACGAACACTGTTCTTCCTCATGAACACAGAAAGATCAAATCTCCAACATAGGACACCAACACCAAAGCCTTCCTTGCTATCTCAAGGTAAGAAACGAGAAGGAGTTGCGGGCTGTTCTTTGAATTTTTGTGAGGGAAAAAGATTTCTTTGAGAGGAAGAAGAATGCAGAGTTATAAGGGAGTTTCAGTGAGTTTCACGTATCTTGCCTACTTTTCTTCTGTGATCTTGTGTTATAAGGGAGGGAGGGGGTTACTCAAAATAACTCCCTTCCGCACATAGAATAATTCCCTACATTTAATTGTATTAAATTTAATATAATTAAATTAGAATCTATATTATATCATATATAATATAATCATCACATGTTTGAATCATATTCAAACTATGATCTCTCACAAAACTTATAGTTTTAATATGAATCATATTCATATTAATTTTAAGCTATAGTTTTATATGAATTTGATTCATGTAATTAATATTTGAATCATATTCAAATATTTTCCTATCTCATGAAACTTTATATTATAATGTATTTACATACATTATATCAATTGCATCTTATACAATTAATTTCCTTTAATTAACTTCAACAATTCAGATTAATCTAAAATTAATTAATTTTTATTTGATTTTTATTGAGCTAGCAAGAGGATCTCATGGACCTACAGATTAAAAGCTCCAATGATACGAGATTAACTAATTAAACTCTTTAATTAAATTAATCAACATTCATTAACTGTCGGTCACTCTATTAAAGATGATAGCTGCACTATTTGCATTGTAGATATATTTTTGTGTCCATGGATATAACCAGTCAACAGTAAGTTGACCCTTCACAAATTGTTCGTAACTACAGCTGGGTCAAGTTACTGTTTTACCCATGTAGGTACATTTAACTTCTTAAGTACTACTAATCCCTCTAGTGAACAATTAGTTATAGTACAACTATAAACTAGAACCCTCTCTGGAGGCGTCATATTGTTTAAGACTCATAATTAACCCTTAAAGGAGCAATTCATCTACTTTCCCTATGACTGGGAAGAAGTGAATTTCATCTTGTGTAGATGTGTTCCATGCTTCCCACTCGGACAAATCTCCAAAATGGTAGGCATATTAAGTCAGCGGATCTAGCCACTCTCACCCATATAGATCAAAGGATCGCCCTTATAAGCAAGAGTTCACAACTCACTTAGGATTAAGGTCAAGTTACTTATGGTCATCCTAGTGAAAAGTAAGTCTCTTCAAGTAACAATGTTATCAGGAGAGTCTAATCATTTTGTAGTCCTATACAAACTCTTTGTATAAGATACCCCATTCACATGTCTCCACATGAATGATCAGGATCAGATCATTTATAACACTTTGGAACAAATGTAACTATTACAAAGTGGGTTGTATCCATAGTGTCACTAGGATAAAGTATCTAACCTTATCCATATACTATAGGCCATTCAAGTTATTACTTAAACATGATTCACTTGTATGTCACCACATACATGTTTAAGTTACATTAAATAACTTAGAATCTTAGTTTATTGGATTTGGGTTAATGTAAACTAAATGTCAAATAAAATAACACTTTGTCTTATTAAATAAATAATTTGTGTATAAATAATTTACAAACTACGAAACCCACGAGATTTAGGGCATCAATCCCAACACAATACATATTATGAATAGGAAAGAATAGCTATTAGGGAACAAAATGATTCTGTTGGTTAATTTTTGTGAAGGAATCATGTAGTTAAAAAGGCAATCTAGGAAAGTGAACATTTGATGAAAGCTCAATAGCCACAGCTGTTCACATGACGACCTTAGCAAAATTTCAAGGATAAATTCTCAAAAGAGGGTACTAATTTGTAAACCCTATTCCTTTTTCTCTTGCTTAGGTATAGAATTAACCTAATAAGTAAATTGGATTAAATGACTTAAGTATGCCCAGTAGAGTAATGTTGGTGATTAGAAGATGGAGCTTAGTATTTAAGAGTAAATTCTCTCTTGTTTACTTAATAACTTAATCTTTTGAAGTGTGTTGAGAATAATAACTTGATGTGCACTAAATATGAGAATTGTGAATAAGGTAGACATGCTCAAGACAAGTCAAGGTCAAGGTCAAAGTCAAAGTCAACAATCAAAGTTAAAGGTCAAAGTTAAACCAAAAGGTCAACTTTTTGCTAAATGGTAAATTTTGGAGATTTTTAAGGTTTCAAGGGTAAATTTTGGATAATTAAGGCTTGTTAAACTAAAGTTGAGCTGGAGTTGAAAGAGAAATTGAAGGAGAAAATGGGTAGACCCGAGAGAAAGAAGGGAAAAGAGAAATTGAAGATTTTTGGATAAATTTGTGTTATTTTTTCCAAATTTTCTCATTGGAGCTCTTGAAGGTGAAGGGTTAGTCAAGTAGGTACATGGGCAACCTCAAATTGATGCTGGAAACCGAAGGGGAGACCGGGGTTTTGGTGTTCGGCAGACCGAAGAAGAGGAAGAAGAAAGTTTTCGAATTAGGGCCTTTCTTGTGAGGGAAAATTGGCAAAATGGTAGAAACTAAAAAAGAAGTAAAGGATAAGCTCGTGGGAGGTTTAATTTGAAGAAATTTGCCGGAAAAGCAAGGAAAAAGAAGAAAAATCGCAGCGGTCGGGGTTGGACGAAAAATATGGGTAGTTGGATTTTTCACTAATTCATGGAGTTAGGGATTGATTCGAAGTTCCAAATTTGAAGATAAGTAAATTCTAAGGTCTCTCTAAAGCTTTATAAAAATCATTTGAAGTTTTATTGGCCATAAATGTCGTATTTAAACTTTGAAAATTCTACAACTTTTCCTCGGAAAACAGGGACACCGTGGAGAGATTGACCGATTTCGGGAGTTCTAGGACAAATCGGACGTCCAAACTTTGAGGTTAGTTAATTCTAATGATGGATAAAAGGTTCATATAGGTTAATCGAAGTGTTATTGGCCGAAATCGAAGAATTTCGTCACTGAAAGTCCACCAGAGAAAACGGTACGAATTTGGAAATTTTTATGGCTGGAGGTTGAAGATGACCCCTGTTTGTCATCTTATGTCTGCCATAAAAGGGGTTAAAACGTTGACTTTTATGGTTTGAGTGATTCTTAAAGCTGACTTTGCAATTTTATGGTTAATTAAGATCCTTAAGCTTGATTATCAATCCAATTGGCAACATTAAGACATTTCAACCCAAAAATTGGAGTAATTTGGGATCTTAAGCTAGATGGTAATTTTAAGGATTAATTTTGAAAGACAAACCGTAAAATTTGTTAAGATTAGAGTTATTAGGAAGAAATTTGAGGAAATTGGTTATTCTTGCAATAAATTGGGATACTAAGTTGAGCTTAAAATTAATTAAGGGATTTAATTTTGAGAGATAAACCCTAATTTTGGGTAAAATTAGGGTTAATGAAAAATTAGGATTAATTTAAGTACTCTTAAGCTTGATTTAAGTCCTAATTGGTATTATTAAGGTACTTTGAGCTTGAATTTGGATTAATTTGGGGAATTAAGGTAAATTTAAAGTAATTAAAGGATTTAATTACAACGTAAACCATAAATTGGACCAAATTAGGATTTTAGGGAAAGTTTATGTAAAATTGGTTAATCTTGAAGGATAATTTTGGAATAATTTTATTAAATCCAATTGGGGATTAATTAAAGGATTATTAACTTAATTCTAGGTTAACCGGAAGTTGAAGGAACTAAGAATCTGAGAAACGAGAAATTCGGAGGAAAAACTAGTTGACTGTGAGTGATGTACTATGTATACACAATGTATGTTTGTGCGTGCGCGTGTGTATGTATGTGTATGTTTCTGTACATGTGTGCGTAAATGCGTGTCTGCGCGTGCATGTGTAGATATATCTATGTGTGTGTACACGCATGTACACGTACATGTGTGAATGTGTGTGCGTGTGTGTATGTGTGCGCACGTTTGTGTACGTGTGCACATGCATGTGTGTGTGTGCGGGCGCGTGCGTGTGTGTAGATATACATGTTTGTGTATATATATATGTATATGTATACATGTGTCTGTGTATATATGATATCATAGTATATATAATTTATGATAAAATATATCATTTTTTATAAAGTTTCTAGCATGATCAATTTTGACATACTTGTGCTTTCAATAATGATGTGAACGATAATTTCTGATTTTTCATGGTTTCTTTATGATGTGATTTTATGAAAAGTTTCTATGTGATTTATGATCCAAATGAGATTGAATAATGGAGTTAATGATATATTTAAAAACTGAGATGAGTTGTTTCATATAAATAATATTTATGATAGTTGTGAAAGGTGGTATTCAAACCATTAGATTCTAATACCCGAGATGTGATTTACTCGTGGGATAAATAAATGTGTTTTCTTAGCGTCACCATAGTTGTGATGAGATATGTTGATGGCTTGGAGCCATGAGTTGCCTTCGGAGCTATTCTGTGTGCACATATGATCTTACTATTATTACTATAATTGACCACTACTTGATGTATTGGATGTGTGTAAGTTCATCACAGCCGCATGTTCTATTGTAGCTATGGAACGTATGTGAGCTCTGCTCAGTCGCATATTTGCGATATGTCGTTGTGGTAGAGAGGGATTTGGGTACAGATTTAGTGTGACTTTTCATCAGCTCATATGCGTGTTTATATCTCGTTGTATTGTGGAATGATGATCATGCCATTGAATGAATAACTTGTGTTTGAAAAATTTTCACTCAACGTTTTATATATTGAAGCTATTTATGAAAGATAAACTTACCACTCACTGGGCTTTAGCTTATGTTTTCCAATGTCCCCCCCTCCCCCTTCCCCCAGTAATGATCAGGTTTCTAAGAGCCTACTGAGCCGTCAATCCCCACTAGTCATAATAGACGTTTGTTGCATTGTATGTAAATATATTTTGTGGATGTCACCATAGTAGTGATAGTTAGAACTTGTGAATTGCATCCCTAAAATGTCTTGTTGTAAACAAATTTTATTGTTGGTCTATATATATTTTATAAACAAAAATAGGGAATTAAACTGGGTTATGTTCTTAAACTCCGATGATGGATGTAAATTATTTTTTAGGTTGTAATTATTTCTGAAGGAAATCAAACATGAAGATTTCCATGAGCAGCGAAAGAGATCGTTCCAAATTCAATTCGAGTGAACACAATCAATTACAGTCTAAGAATCAACTAACAAATCAATTTAATATTTCATCTCATGAAACATACAAACAATAGTTCTTTTTCTATTTTATGGTACTTAATGTAAATCATATTTACATTAGTTCCTCCACTTGATGTATCTCATACATCACATCAATTATATCACATATAATTGAATTTCCTCATGTTAATTTGAACACTTCAAATCACCCCCAGGAATTGATTCTCAATTTGAACCCATTGAGCTACGTAGGGGACCTTATGGACATGTAGCTTGAAGCTCCAACGGTATGTGAATAACTGACCAAACTTTTTAGTCACGGGATCCACCATCCTTTAACTATTGGGCACTCCACTAAAGACCGACAGTTGTACTCTTCTCACTACAGATATATTTTTATGTCCATATTAACCAATCAACAGTGCAATAACCTTTCACAAATCACTCGTAAGTACAACTGGGCCAATTTACCGTTTTGCCCTTGTAGTTACATCTAACTCCTTAGTACCACTGATTACTTTAACGAATAATAAGTCATAGTATTGCTATGATTGGGTCCTCTCTTCCAAAAAGAGAATGAGGCCACTATGTTCAAGACCCGGAGTCAGCACTTAAGGGAGCAATCTATCAACTTAACCCTACTTTGGGGAACAAGTGAATTCCATCTTGTGTAACTAAGTTCCCAGCTCCCCAATTAGACAAATCCCCAAAAAGGTAGACTTGTTGAGTTGCAATCTAGCCACTCTCATCCACACTAATCAAAGGACCGCCCGCATAGGCAGGAGTTTCCAAAACATTCAAGATTAAGGTCATGTCACCTATGGTCTTTTAAGTGAGATGTAAGTCTCAAGTATCAACGGCGTTATATAAGGAGACTAATCATCTTGTGGTCCAGTCTTATACAAACTCTTTGTATAGGACACCCCCGCTCGCATGTTTCCACATGAATAGTCAGGATCAAACCATCTATAGTAGTTCACAACACTTGTAAACCTCTACAAAGCGGGTCGTATCCGTAGTGTCACCTGGGTATCCCTCCTTTATCCTTATACTACAGACCTTTTAGGTTATTACTTAAGGCATGATCCACTTGTATATCTCATATACATGCTTAAATTTACATACAATAACCACAGATCTTTGTTTATTGGATATGAGTAAATGCAAATAAAATAAATCTTATTTTATTAATGACAATGTGTACAAAGTTACAAACTACGAGACTCCGGGAGAATTAGGACACCAATCCCAACAATTTTGAGGGTTGTTAACCAATGTTTTATAATGGAAATTGGTTTGGAAGTCTAGGTTTGATCTTGTGTACAGGATATGTTAATAGTTGGGGCATCAAAAGTCATAGAGAGAAGTGATGTTTCATGTCTTCACAGGTTCTAGGTAAAAAAAAAAAAAAATCACACCAACTTTGTACCTAACTACTCGTTTACGATAGCAAGTTACTCTGGACAATGACATATGGTTTCCTAGACACATCACACATCGAATATCCCTCGCCGTGATAAACCAAATAATTACAGGATTGGTATGGCAACCCTAGAATGGGGTGCATAGGGTTTATTTAAATTAATGAAAACTTTTTACTAATGTGGGTCCAATTAAGCAAATTAATATACTTTTTAAAAAATAAATGGTTTAAACAATAATTTTATACATATGCATTCACTTTAAATGACTAATTAAGTAACATTAACAAATTCAAGCATCCAATTTAATGTTCATAACAAGGTTGGTAATATAAATATGTACAGATAAATTCAACCAACCTAAATAAAAAAAATTTGAGCAATTAATCTCAAGAATAAATTATAGCAGTTAATTTCATGCAAATAAAATAAAATATAAAAATAAATTACAAAATTATAGGAGGGGGATAGAGAAAATGACACCGAAAATTTTATAGTGGTTCGGAACAACCCGGCCTACATCCACTTTCCAAGCTCTTCTTGGGTATGTCACTCAAATTTGACTCTTTCCACGACTTAAAATTGAACCGTGACAACGTTGCTTTTTTCGGGTGCAAGAACAAACCTAATTCTTTCCGTGATTGAGGATCAAACCATTACAATAACTCTTCTTCTGAGTTCAAGAGCCAACCCTTACAAAAGTTTAGAAAATAAAGAGCACACTTGACAAACTCTCTAAATATAGTGGATTTACAAGCTTAAGCACTCAATGAATCAATCCTCATAGCATAAAATATCACTCTCAATAAGAAGATAAAAAGAAGAAAACTGAAGTTTTGAAGAGAGAGCAACAATGGTGGCTTAATGAGTTAGGGAGGATTGAAAACAATAAAAATTGTTGTCATGAATTAGAGAAGAACGTGAGTTTAAATAAAGAGAAAAAATTTTTAAAACTCACGTTTAATTTGGAGCATTGGATCTTGGAAAAGAAAATTTAATGGTGTAGATTTTAAACATAATTAGTCATTAGACACAAACAAAAAAAATAATATAACATCATATATCTTTTAAAATCATTTCTTTTAAAACCCAACAAAAAACAATGCTCACCATGTATCCAAAACTAGTCGTTAGAAACAACATAAAATAATATTAAATTCATTTTCTTTTTAAAATCCTAACAAAAAACAAAAATCCACTATGTGTCCAAAACTAGCTATTAGACACAAACATAAAATAATATTAAATTCATTTTCTTTTTAAAAACCCAACAAAAATCTCTGAAGTTCACCATGTTTCCTTCCTCCTATGCTCGAAGACGCACCTTTCAATTGGTCCATTTCGATAAAATTCTGCCACGTCATTAGCTTGTTCTTTTTTTTGTTAAGCTTGTTTCGCCTATATCTTCTTCGTTTGAGCTCCAATTTGAGTGATTCAAATTTCGTTGTAATCATTATTTCGAGCTCTACACAATGGACCTTCAAAACATGATAATTATTAATAAATAAAAGAAAGTTTATTTTCATCAGAATATTAATTAATTAATTAATTAAAGTAAATTAATTTGAGATTAAAGACCAAAAAGCCAACAGTAATAATGTCATACGTGCATGCAGAACTGTCTCAAGGGCTAGTTATGAATACACACCACAGGCCCAGGTTTCTTTGGACTTCCCAGTATCCTTTGGTCACATTCGACCCCAGTAGCCCTTTGATTGCCTGGGTGGCGCTACTGAAACAAAGTAGCATGGAAAAACATTTCGAGTACAAGATTAATGATTTGAAACCACTTCGAAAAACCATTCAAAACAAGGTAAAATAAAATCAGGTTCCAAACCAAATTTTCATAAATCCAGCTTACATAAAACCAATGATAACTCAGAAATCATTATTCAAGCATTTTTGCAACCACGGTCAAGTAAAACAAAACATAAAAAATCATAGCATATTGTTATACTTATATACATTTCATATTGAAATACTTAAAATAAGACCACTCATAGTCACAAGCACGAATTCCTCAGCTTATAGACCTTCCCAATCTTAACCTGACCTGAAACAAGATCCCAGGGTTACTAGACACTTACAAGAGATCAAAACAACCCTGAATAGCTATTAGTGATTCCATAACACCAATTGAACTCAATTTAATCCCTAAATCTTCATATTTTGTACTTTAAGCATATTTTTCTTAAAATACCCAAAATTTTCCAAAAATCACTTGAGTCCAAAATTATTCATTTTAGGGTTAAAATATCAAGAAATTTCTAATTTGGCTTCACCAAGGTCGTGGCAAGGCCAATGGTTAACAAAAATGGGTGTGGATATGGGCGCGTGGCTGTGGGCATGTTGGGGTGCACTAAGGAGCGTTGAACATGACAGAAGGCGCATGCGGAACTAGAGACGCGGGCGTGCGCGTGCCGCGGACAAGTAGGCTGAGCAGCAGGCGTGTGTGAGGCTAGGTGTGAAGGATCTCATTGAAGAGAACTTTGAGCAGAAGCGGGATCGTCCCAATTCCCATTTTTCATAGAATAAAATTTTTACAAAAAAGAAAGCATAAATTATGCATTTACATAAATTACAGCATGCTTAAAAATAAGGTTTTAGAATCCTTTACCTTTGAAGACAGTTCTTCAAGATCCCTCAGACAAAAAATGGGCACTACCACAATGGCGACCTCGGTATTCTCAGGTAGAAAACTCAGGAGTGGTGGGCTCTGACTATTTTGGAATAGTGAGGGAAATATTTGAGTATAGAGAGGAGAATGAAGAATTGTGATTAACTTCTAAGAACAACAACTCTCACAGAACATTTCTGTCTCTCTTACTCTTACTCTGTGAAGAAGAAAACTCTCTTCCTTTCAAAATGCTAAATATATCATCAACCACCCACTTACGTGAGTGGAGAGAAAAAAAAGGGGAGGGAGGTTTAACTCCCTCCCTAATTTAAATAAATTAATTTAGGGTCTTTTAAAATATAAAAAATATAAAAAAAAAATATTTAAAAATATTTACATTTTATAACAAAAAAAAATCCAAAGTACAAAACACTTTTGGAACTTTTTACTATAAATTAAAAATATTTTTGGGATTCTTCTATTTATAAGAATTTTTTAATTAATTTATATAAAATAAATATTTAATGTATATAAATATGATAACTAACTTATCATAATATATATATTAAACTACAAGTTATATCAAATATAACTTAACCTATAGTTTAAATATTGTATCATATACAATATAACCTATAGTTTCTTTTCCCTCTCATATGGCATTTAATATAAATCACATTTATATTAAATTTAACCATTATGAATCCAATTCATATAAGTAATATTTGAATCTTATTCAAATATTTATTTCCTCTCTCAAATGCTATAATGTATCAAATACATTATAATAATTATATCATATATAATTAAAATAACTTAATTAAATCTCTCAATTAATTTGAACAATTAAAATTAATCCAAAAATTGATTCTCATTTAATCCTATTGAGCTATCAAGGGGACCTCATGGACTTGTAGTTTGAAGCTCCAACGGTACATGAATAATTAATCAAACTCTTTAATTAAACTATTTACCATCCATTAACTGTAGGGCACTCCACTAAAGACCGATGGCTGCACTTTTCGCACTACAAATATATTTTTGTGCCCATTGGATATAACCAATCAACAGTACGATAACCCTTCACAAATTGCTCATAAGTACAGCTAGGCCAAAATTACTGTTTTACTTCTATAGTTACATCTAACTTCTTTAAGTACAACCAATCCCTCTAATGAAAAATAGATCATAGTCCAACTATGATTAAACTCCTCTCGGGCCAGGAGAGGGTGTGCCATCACATTGTTCAAGCCCCGAAATCAGTCTTTAAGGGAGTAATTTATCTACTTACCTCGACCTCGGGGAAGGACTGAATTCCTTCTTATGTAGTTGTGTTCTCAGCTGCCCAATAATGAAGAATCTATAAAATGGTAGGCTTATTGAATCGACGATCTGGCCACTTTCACTCATACAAATCAAAGGACCGCCCTCATAGGCAAGAGTTAACAACCCACTTAGGATTCAGGTCATGTTACCTATGGTCATCCTTGGGAAATGTAAGTCTCTCTTACGAACGACATTATATAATGAGACTAACCATTTCATGGCTCGGTCTTATACAAACTTCTTTGTATAGAATATCCCTACTCGCATGTTTATACATGAATGATCGGTATCAGATCATTCTAACACTTTACAACAATTGTAACACCTAAAAAATGGGTCATACTCGTAGTGTCACCAAGATAAGGTACCTAATCTTATCCATCTACTACAAACCATTTAGGTTATTACTTAAACATGATCCACCCGTATGTCTCTACATACATGTTTAAGCTACAAGATAACATTGGATGTTAGTTTATTAGTTTGTGGTTAATGCAACTAAAATATGGAATAAAATATCATATATTTTATTAAATAAATAATGAGTTTGTTCAAAACATTTACAAACTATAAGACCCTACGAGATTTAGGGCATCAATCCCAACAAGGCGGTGTTGGGCAGTTGAACGCTAGGCTAGGCAACAACAGGTTGCCTTGTATTCTCCTACTTTTCTAGCATTCTTTTAGACTCTATTTTATCAAATTCGGACACAATCACTTCAAATAACTTTTTTAAAACTCAAAAGGGGCCTTAAAACTTGGTAACCTTTAAATTTGAGGCTTTAAATGCTATTGAAAATGCCTCAAACATCCATTCAAATCAAGACTCTCTGGTTTTTTTTTATTTTCTGACCACCTTGGATTTCTTCACGATTTCTCCATTTTTCTTGCCTAAATCTCTTCGACAACCCTAGGTTGAGTTCTCCACTCATTCTCTTCAATTTGGTTCAAGTAAATTGAATTTTGCGAGTAAATTAGAATAACCAACCTTCCAAAAATACCTTCATTCTCAGCCAGATTCTGCCTTTTTCTTCTCCAATCAAAATCAGCCAACCAACTACTTGTTTGCTTTATTACGTGGCTCCCCTTCATTTCTTCCCTTTTTCTTCCCTTTTTCTTCATCTTAAAATAGTGTTAATCTCAAATATTAAATTATATTTTATAATTATCCTAAAATAATTTTTTTTCCACAAATAATAAAACAACTCTAATCCTTCACTCTCTTTAAAAATTTGTTTCCTTTTCACTTAACACTTACCCAATAGAGATTTTTCCACTCTTACTTCATTATTTCAATCACACTACCAAAAGGCTAAGTTATTAAGTATTAAATAAAAAAAAATACATTAGGGATTTAAAGTCCAATTCCTAACACCCATATTACTCAATTTAGCATACTTAGGTTACCTATCACCTTAAAGACATTAAACTTGAGTATGCTCACATGAGGTAGTTAGTCCAAATCTAAAATTAAAATTTTCTAACTTATTCTCAAGCTTAATTAAGAGAAAAGGAATCAGGGCTTACAAGTAAGTACTTCCTTTTGAGAATTTTGTCCTTAAAATTCAGCAAAACTCATTAGGAGATTAACCGAAGGTATTTGGTTCTCATTTGTTATTCACTTTCTCAGGTTGCTTCTTCCACTGCATGATTTCTCCGTGATACATTAATCAATGGAATCGTTTTATTTCTCAACATTTATTCCTTCTTATCTGAGATTTATACAAGTTCTTCCTCATATGAAAGGTTTTCCTTAAGCTGTACCGATTCTATTTCTAGGACATGTGAGGGATCCGAAACATATTTACGTAGCATTGACACATGAAACACATCGTGTATCCTGGAAAGCTCCATTGGAAATGTCAAATGGTAGGCTAGTGGTTCTATTGTTGGGTTATGTGTCCTAAAACTTGCAGTTTGTAAACATTAAACATATTCCTATTTACAATAAAAATTATTTCAATAACGTTGTTATTGAATATATAAATTATATTCATAGATTCCTAAATCCAATAAACTAACGACTCATGGCTATAACATGAATACTTAAACTTTATGTAGAAACATAAAGAAGGATCAAGTTTTAAGTATATAGCTAAAAGAGTCTATAAGTATATGGATAGGGTTGGGTACCTTATCCTGGGGACACTATGGATGCAGCCCGCTTTTTATATTGATACAAACGATGTGATTTTAAAGTCGTTCATGTGGAGACATGTGAGTGGAGGCATCCTATGCAAAAGATGTTTGCATAATACCGGATCACAAAATAGTCACTTTCTTTATAACGGTCATTTACTGTTAAAACTAACTATTTCAATTCGATGACCTAAGGTAACTCGATCTCAATCCAGAGCTAACTATGAACTCCTGTTTATTTAGGATTATCCTTTAATCTGTATGGATGAGAGTGGCTCAACATCATCGCTCAATAGACCTCCCATTTTAGAGGTAAGACCGAATAGATAGCTAGAGATATAGTCCTGCAAGACGAATTTCACTCCTACCTATTTTAGGGTTAACAGATAGGTTATTCCCTGAAATATTAATTCCTAGTCTTGAACAGAGAGGCCCCACCCTCTCTATGGCTGAGAGGGACTTGGTTTATTGGTAGGACCATAAACCAACTGTTTATTAGAGGATCAGTAGAGACTTAAGGAGCAAGATGTATTATGAGAATAAAATAGTAATTTTGACCTAGCTGTAACGAACAACCTGTGAATGATCGACTTACTGATGATGGTTAAATCAAGTGGTATCTACAATGAGAAGAATGCAACTACTGAACTATATTGGAGTATCTCGGTAGTCAACGAATATTAATTAATTAGTTTAAAGAGTTTAGCCAATTAATCTCAAATCACTGGAGCTCATGATCTGTAGGTCCATTAAATCCCTCT
Source organism: Benincasa hispida (assembly GCF_027475165.1). NCBI lineage: Eukaryota > Viridiplantae > Streptophyta > Magnoliopsida > Cucurbitales > Cucurbitaceae > Benincasa > Benincasa hispida. The sequence continues at coordinate 50,320,788 of NC_143484.1, read as the reverse complement.
ACTAGCTCGTAAAAGGATTAAACCTTAGAATAGCGTGTTGAAAGAATTTGAAATGTTCAAATTTAATTTAGGGTATGGATTATTATATTCAATATAATTATCATCTTAAATGGATTTGGAGAGTTGAAAACATTTAATTTTGTTTTAAATATTAATAAACATGAATAAAGATTCATATTTGGATTAGATGTTTTATTAATTTAATATTTGATATTAAAATTTTTATTTATTAGATTTTTTAAATATTCATTTATTCAAAATTATTTTAGCAAAATTGATTCGTTTTAATTTTAGAATAAATGGATCAAATGATTTAAAAATAGAAGTGGGATAATCTCACTTAATATCTACACCTATTTAGCTTTCTTAAAGTGGATTTTAAGTGTCATTTTGGGATTTTTTACATTTGCATGACTTAATTCTATAAAATGAATTTGTTGAATACAGTTTTGGGATCATGCAAATTAAAAGGAAAAAAAAAACAAAAGATTTGAAAAGAAGGTTGGGTTCTAAAATTTTTGTGTTTTCAAAGTTCTCTAACTCCAACTTTTGACATTCAATCCATCTCAATTTGAGTTCCACCACTCAATCTAAGGCCTAGAAGATAGCAGAGAAGTCATTGTGGTTGTCTACAACAAGCTTTCAAGAAGAATTTCGTGGTAGATTGAAGTTTTAAAGGGGTTCACTAAAGATTGTAGTCTTGAAACCCTATTTCTGATATTTTCATGAGCATGCTTACTAATTCACTAAAATTAACGTAATTAGTGTATTTAAGATCCAAACATCTTCTACATTTTGAATGTCAACTCCATCATCTATGCGCTCCAAGATTTCGTAGGGTTCTATGTGTTGGAATATAGAAACATGCAGCAGAAGAAAACCAGATAACTAAACATTCTAATTCCTCAATTTTGACATCAAAATAAGCATGTTCATCGGGTATTAACAGAACATTACATACCTTTGAAGATCCTCTTCTTCAACGAAATACAGCTGCAATCTTCTCCAATCATTGATGTGGACCACCACTAGAGTTTTGCTACTATTTCTCTAAGAGCCTTAGATTGAGTTGTGGGACTCAAAACAAGCTTGAACTTAGGGAATTGGAGGAAATATTTTTGAGTTTTTCAGCTTGTTAAAGAAGAACTTCTTCAACCTTCAAAAACTCAACAATTCAACAATTGCATCAGCTTTTTCACTCAATCAATAGCGGTTTTATTACATGACTCTCATGCAAACTAATCACTTGAAGTGATTACAGCTACTCCTTGAATTTGGTGGTGGAATTGTGTGTAAGAAGGTGACTCACCTTCTTGCATGAAAGTAGGAAAATTCCACATTTAGATTTTCCTATTCTCAATTTCCTTTTTTTTTATTTTAAAATTGATTTTCAAAATCAAAATTTTTTCCAGTTTTAATTCTTTAGTTACAATTAAAATTTTATTAATTTTAAAAAAATTAATTCAATAATCAATTTTTCTAATAAAATTAATAAAAAAAACTTTAGCACTGAGCTTTTACTAAACGTTCATATAGACGATAGCTGCCCTTTTTCTACACGATCGTGTACTTCATCTAAACGATCAAGCATTTTTCTATATGGTAGACTTAGTTTACTCCCACTTGCTTGATTGTTGTATACAACCTTCCTCTCCTCTTACCCTCTACCAAATCCGAACAAAGTCCACTCTTTAGATTCTCACATCGAGAATACTAAGGGTTCCAAGTGGTGGTGTCATCCCCAACTTTCTATTGTTCGTGGAGAGGCCGTTCGTGGTAGAAGACCGAAGTTTTGTTAAACGATAGCTTGTCGTTCCAGTGAGAGCGAGAGCATCCGTTCGTGCAGAGAGCGAGTTTACCGAGAAGAAAGAGTCTTCAACTGGTAAGTTTTCTTGTTCTCATGTTGATTAATCTTTAAGCATGCCGGTAATTTTACAGTAAGATGCATATATGTATGTTTGAATGTAAATGTGGTAATTCTATCACAAAACATTTGGAAAGATCTGCTTCCGCTCAGAGGTACTCTTGCATAAGAGTTCCTTTATAATCGACACGAAGCGTTGCACGGATCTCACGGTGTGAATTTTCTAACGATGTGAGAGTTGAAATCAATATATCGTATATTTGATTTTACATCGAACAACTTCCCTTCATTCACCTTCATCTTGATCCCATGCAAACACTTTCCGAATGGAGCAGTCGAGGTATAATCGACAGAAGTGTTGCACGGATCTCTCGGTGTGAACATCTTAGGACGTGATATTTAAAATCAAAACATCACTTTTGATTTTACTGTGAACAACTTTCCCTATTCACCTAAATCTTGATTCAGGCAAACACTTTTCGAATGGAACAATCGAGGTATAATGGACACGAAGCAAAGCATGAATCTCGATGTGAACTCTTAGGGATGCGAGAGCTAAAAATAACATATCATATATGTTATTAATCTCTCACTAAAGTATTCTTAAATTTCCACTTAAGTGTTCTAATAACATATTATATATGCTATTAAACTCCCACTGAAATGTCCTAACATTTGTTTGGGTATATATTTACTCATGTTTGTTCTGACTAATTAAACAGCCTAAATTTAGGTGTTTATCCAAGTATAAAATTTATATTTGGATTTAACCTACGATTTCTAGGTGATAAACCAATTTTAAAACCTCACATCGCTCACATATTGCTCATAAAACTGGTAAACAACGCTCAATTATTTGGCCATAATCCCCAGGTAGAAGGTGTTACGTTAACCGTTAACTTAAATACTCCCAGCCTTAAACAAGATTATATACCAGTTGAGTTTGTAACCCAAGTTTTATAAGATAACGACCTATTTTAACTATAAAAAAAAGTAGTTAACCTATGTGAGTATGAAACTTATCTTTATTATGGATTTTAATGTCTAATCCAATTTTATAACAACTTATAAATCTTTAGACATGGTATACATCCGTAACATACATCAGATATCTCATGATTTAATACAACACTTATACTAAAATTCTGAAACCCTAAACATGCATACCATATATTATAACACCTTCTAACATACTTTCAATGCATGTAACATGCTTCCTATGGTGGGATTTTAAATCTACATCACATATTGTAAACACATATAAGATTTGTTTAATGATAACATACATCACATGCATAAATAATTAAACCCAAGCTGATATGATTTAGTTTTGGCATTCTCAAGCAAACAAAGATCTAATTATTACAATAATAACCAAAACTGGCTCTAAAACACTTCTAGACCATTCGAACCCTCCTGAACGGGACCCGACCCTCCAATGGTCAAAATCGGGCTGAACCGATAAAAAAACCATCAAGTACCATCAAGCATTGAGTACCATCGAGTATGAGCATCAAGTATGCCATCGAGCATCGAGTATGTCATCGAGTATTGAAGGAACTCTATTTACAGAGGACCTTTAAGCGAAAGCGAATCGTCCAAATCCCATTGTGATTGAATGCATCCATTTACAGTCATACCGAACAGATTATGCTTTAAACTTAAATTATAGCATGATTTCTAAATAAAAACAAAGGATCAATAGGCTATACCTTTGAAGAACCGTTCTTCAAGTAATCTCTTGATCAAACTTTTTCGCGAATGCAGCGAACAAATCTCGAACTCCTTCGAACAAGCAGCAAGCAGCAACTCAATCGTCGAACCAAATAGGACACTACCACTTGGATACCTTGGTATTCTCGATGTAAAAATCCAGGAGTGATGGGCTCTGGCTAATTTTGGTTAGAGGAAAGTTTGGTGTGGAGAAGGAAGACGATCGAGAAGGGAATAACACTGTCATGTAGACGAACGAGTCTATCACATAGACTTCATACTCAATCATTTAGATAATGAGGCTATCGTATAGTCTCTCAAGCAATCATGTAGATACTTGATTATGAATGTTTATCCTCCGAAATAATTCGAAAACCATTTTCATTTGTCCCACTTTTTCCATAAAACCAAATAACTACCCAAGAAGTTAATTATCAAATAATTAATAAATATAAATAAATATGTTAACTAACTTATCATATTATATTTATAACCTATAATTTTAATATTGCATCATATACAATATATAAACCAAAGTTCTTTTTCTCTATTTTATGGCATGATTTATATTAAATTTAATAACTAGGAATCTAATTCATAGAAAATATATTTGAATCATATAAAAATATTTAGTTCCACCAATTAAACAATAATGTATAAAATGCATTATATCAATTATATCAAATATAATTGAATTAATTTAAGTATATCATATATAATCAAATTTCCTCTTATTAATTTGAATATTTGAAATTAACCCAATGATAACGGGCAGAAATGCACGTTATTACAACGCAAAGATATAAAACAATGTTGGATTGCGATGGTAAGAATATGTAAAATCGTATCCAAAAGCATTAAATTGAGAACATTGTGATCGCATGCGCCCATCGCATTAAAGCAGTTAATTTACATATTTTGTGCAGGAAAATGCGTTGGCACACGGCAGAATTGCGATCGAAGGAATTCAGCATCCAAACGCATTAGAAGATTGCGACCGCAAAGCTATGCGATCGAATGCACGAAGATCTGCTCAAGAAGGTGGCCGCATAAAGACGATGCATCAAGGTGAAAGCTTAATAAATCACGATTGGACAGATAGCCAATGACGGTCGAATCCAAATTTAGTTGACAAGCCGTTAACGACACACTGTAGCAAGTACACTCAACCTTTCGGTGACAATTAATCAGCACATCAGACATAGATTTAATGACATCCCATCAGTGCAAGCATTTGAGAGAAAAGCTCTTCGCCCTGAAGCTCTATAAATACCGAAGCCCACCTTCGTTAAAGAAGTTCAGCAGTTCAGAATTTTGGAGTTCTTTTTCACCATATACATAGAGATAATAGATAGTCGTATTTTATACTTAGAAGGTGGAGGTGAGTGAAGAGAGTAGACACCGAAAGATCATTCCTAGAAGCTCGGAAGACTGCTAGGTGACGCTGCAAACGAAGAGAGGGCTGACACTTGCAGAAGCAAGAACATTCTTTTGGGTAGAGTAGAGTAAAAGACAGTGTAAAAGCCTCGGGAAGCAAGACATTGCTACCAGGCTTCTTATTCCTACTTTCCATTGTTGTTTTGAATTATGACTTTAGTTATAAAATGGAATTTGCATCTCAACATCTGTTCAATCTCATCACATTTCGCATGAGTAACTAAATTTTTGAATGGGTTGAGAAGTACTTAACTAGCATGACCTGAGATCTTCACTTTATGCGATCATCTTGTATTATGTATGCGTCATTCGTTCTTTAGAGATGCTCGGGAGGGTGGTCTAAGGATAGAATCTAGGCTTAGGAAAGTCAGATTAGAATCTAGGCTCGGGAGAGTCAGATTAGAACCGCATAAGCAAGAGATGGAAACTTAGGAATAAGTTCTGTTTGCTATTAATGCATTGCATGCACCCTAGAGATAGGATATGATAGTATGCGGTCACCTTGTGTATGTGTGCATCATTCATCATCACATAGACAAGAATAGAGACTTAGGATTAAGTCCTATCGACATCATCATATACATCGCATGCATCTTAGAAATAGGAACATGGCATTTGCATTGGAAGATGATTTGCTGTTGTGTGTGCGTAGCATGATCACATAGCTTGAACGCAATCTTAGGAAGTGTTAGCTAAATCCTTTCTCAATTTGTTACCCGCATACTCATTGTAACTTTCGCTGTCATCAACTCTTTACTCAATTCCGTCACATAGAATTTATACTTAAAACAAAATACCAACCAAACTTATTTGATTTTTTCCACCGCAAAGGAATCAAAATTTACCAATGCATAGTGTCTCAGTAGTCCCTGTGTTCGACCCTAGACTTACCAGGAAACCTAGTAGGATTTATACTTGGATTTTACTAGGAAAACTTGCATGTACAATGCATAATTTACCACCATAATTTCATACCATTAATTCATTGCATTCACAATGCATCACCCAATAACTGATTCTCAACTTAAATCTATTGAGTTACCAAGGGGACCTTATGGATTTGTCGCTTAAAGCTCCAACGGTACGTGAATAACTGATTAAACTTTTTAATCACATTATCCACCATCTGTTAACTATCAGGCACTCTACTAAAAACTGACAGTCGTACTCTTCGCACTACAGATATATTTTTCTATCCATTGGATATAGTCAATCAATCGTACGATGACCCTTCACAAATTGCTTGTAAGTACAGTTGGGCTAATTTACCGTTTTGTCCCTGTAGTTACATCTAACTCCTTAAGTACCACTGATCCCTCTAATGAACAAAAGATAATAGTCCCACTATGACTAAACCCCTCTCGGGCCATAAGAGGGTGTGGCACCACTTTGTTCAACACCTGTAATCAACCCTTAAGGGAGCAATTTATCTACTTACCCCTGCTTCGTGGAAGGAGTGAATTCCATCTTGTGTAGCTGAGTTCCTAGCTCCCCAATCAGACGAATCCCCAAAATGGTAGGCTTGTTAAGTCGGCGATTTGGCCACTCTCGCTCATGTAAATCAAAGAACCGCCCTCATAGGCAAGAGTTCACAACTCACTCAGGATTAAAGTCATGTTACCTATGGTCATCCTAGTGAAATGAAACTCTCAATTATGAACGACGTTATATAACGAAATTAAACATTTCGTGGTCTGGTCTTATACAAACTCTTTTGTATAGAATATTCCCGCCTGCATATCTAATACATGAATGATCAGGATCAGATCATTTGTAGTACTTTACAACATTTGTAACACCTACAAAGCGAGCCATACTCGTAGTGTCACCAGGATAAGGTACCCAGCCTTATCCATATACTACAGACCATTTAGGTTATCACTCAAACACGATCCACTTGTATATCTCCACATACATGTTTAAGTTACAACGATAACCATGGATCTTAGTTTATTGGTTTGTGGTTAATGCAACTAAAATATCATATATTTCATAAACATAAGTGAACACAATATCATATATTATTAATCACAGAATGTTTGTTCATACAAGTGTTTACAAACTACAGGACCCTACGATAATTAAGGCATCAACCCCAACAAGTATGGCATCATGCATCGAGTATAGGGTAGTGGCAGAGAAACCAGTTTTTGTTGCTCAACCTTCTTCACTTCTTTCTTCAATTACAACCTAATTGCAACTCTAATGACTCCAATCAAATTACAAACACTTAATCACACATTAAAGCCCATCAGTCAAGAGTCAATTACAAGAATTACAACAAAATTGAAGAGAATTCAATGCCAAAACTCAGAAAAACCACATCAGTTCATCATTTTCATACAACTTATGAAAAACACCCGTCAAGCCAAAATTAACTCATTTGAATGCTTAAATGATGCTCTGATACCAATTGTTGGAATATAGAAACATGCAGCGTAAGAAGACGGGATCATTAAGAATTCTAATTCTTCAATTTTGAATTCAAAATAAGCATGTCCATAGGGTATTAAGAGTGTTTCATTACATACCTTTGAAGATCCTCTTCTTCAACGAAATACTGCTGCAATCGTCTTTAATCCTTGCTATGCACCACCACTAGAGCTTTCCTACTATTCTCTGGGAGCCTTATATTGAGTTGTGAGACTCCAAACAAGCTTGAACTTAGGGAATTGGAAAAGGTATTTTCTAGTTTTTTAGCTTGTTGAAGAACAACTTTTTCAAACTTCAAAAACTCAGCAATTTAGCAATTGCATCAGCTTTTCCACTCAATCAAGACTGGTTTTATTAAATGACTCTCATGAAAATTGATCACTTGAAGTGATTCCAGCTACTCCTTGAATTTGGTGGTAGAATTGTGTGTAAGAAGGTGACTAACCTTCTTGCTTGAAAGTGGAAAAATCCCACATTTGGATTTTCTTATTTTTCAATTTCCCTTTTTTTATTTTGAAATTGATTTTCAAAATCAAAATTTTTCCAATTTTAACTCTTTAATTAAAATTGAAATTTTATTATTTTAAAAAATTAATTCAATAATCAATTTTCTAATAAAATTAATAATTAATAATTAATTAATTCTATTAATTTAATATAAAATATTAAATTAGTTTGTCACCAATTCCATTATCATGAATCCCTATTCATCAAATTAATATTTAAATCATATTTATATATTAATCGATTCTCCAATTACGTTTAATTCCAAAAGTAAACGTGTAATTATATCACATATAATTACTAATTTCCTTAATCTGAATTTGAACGTTTCAAATCAACTTATCACATTGTTCTAAGGCTAATCCGTTTGTGAGCTATTTGGGAGACCTAATGGTCCTACAGATCATGGGCTCCAACGATCTGAGATTAATTGGCTAAACTCTTTACACCGAATTAACCCCCATTCGTTAACTACCAGGTCACTCCACTAAAGTCCAGTAGTTGCACTCCCCTCAATGTAGACATATTGTTGAAGGATCTCTTAACGAAGAGCATCCATGAGCGCATTCGGATCTTTCCGATTTCACTATGGCCGAAATACAACATATACATTCTAACATACAGTTATGCAAACAAACAGTAATTAACGACATGCTTTGAACATTAAAGATATAAAGGGAAATATTTCTCATACCAGTTGCAGACCCTCTTATAGTTTGGAACTCTGACGCAGCGGAAGACCTTTACGCGATCTCTACCGCCCAGCAAATGCGTCGGTTGCAGCAACACGATCAATCACGAAAAAGTGAACACAGCGGGGATGACACCACCAAAATAGAGCCCTTGGTATTCTCGGAGTGAGAATCCAAAGTGTGGTCTTTGGTGAGTTTGGTAGAGGTTGGAGGAAGAACAAATCGTGTAAATGATAAGCAAGTGGGAGAGAAAAGGAAGTTGTCGTATAGTTAAATGCTTGTCGTTTAGAATAAGCTACACGATCGTGTAGGTTTTACTAAGCGATCGTTTAGTAAAAAATAGATGATCGTTTAGAAAACACGGAACACTATGCGATCGTTTAGGAAAGCTAAGCAATCGTTTAGGGACTAGCGTGCAATTGTTTAGGTGCGAGGTGTGCAATCGTTTAGGTGCTGAGCGACTATCATATAGGCTCTCGACTATGCGATCACTTACATTTCCACACCGATGCCAATTTTTCTAAACCTTTGTAGAAATAAAACTAATTTTCATTTTATTCTTCGGTTACCCTAACCGAAGCGGCTCCTCCAACTAACACACATCCGAGAGAAATTTTAGGCCAATTATCATATAATTAACCAATTTAATAATTAATAAATACAATCATATTATATTCTTACCCTATAGTTTGATATCACATATCTACTATACTAATTTCTCCCCCACATGGTATCAATCATATTTATATCTAATTTCCTCCAAAATAATGTATCTCATACATTTAGTCAACTATATCATATATAATTAACCAGTCCAATTATATCATATATAATCGAACTCCCACTTGTCAATTTGAACATTTCAAACTAACCCAAACACTGATTCTCGACTTCCAAGCTACCTAGGGGACCTAATGAACCTATGGCTCGAAGCTCCAATGGTACGTGAATAGCTGACTAAACTCTTTAGCCATGAGATCCACCATCCATTAACTTTCAAGTATTCCACTAAAGACCAATAGTTGAACTCTTATTACCACAGATACATTTCTGTGTCCAATGGATATAACCAATTATGAGTACGATGACCCTTCACAGATGCTCGTAAATACAGTTGGGCCAATTTATCGTTTTTCACCTGTAGTTACATCTCACTCCTTAAGTACTATTGATTCCTCTAATGAACAATACAACATAGTCCAATATGTGTAAACACCTTTCGGGCCAAGAGAAGGGGTGTGGCGTCACATCGTTCAAGCCCTGGAATCAGCCCTTAAGGGAGCTATCTATCTATTTGCCCCTGCCTCGGGGAAGGAGTGAATTCCATTTTGTGTAGCTGAGTTCCTAGCTCCCAAATCAGACGAATCTCCAAAATGGTAGGTTTAAATCGATGACATGGCAACCCGCACCCATACAAATCAAAGGACCGCCCTCAATGGCAAGAGTTCCCAACTCACTCAGGATTGAATTCATGTTACCTATGGTCATCCTAGTGAAGTGAAGTCTCTGTCATGAACGGTGTTATATAACGAGATGTTAATACTTTGTGGTCAGGTCTTATACAAACTCTTTGTATAGGATGCCCCCGCTTGCATGTCCCCAACACGAATGATCAGGATCAGACCATCTATGACAAGTCACAACACTTGTGACCACTCCACAAAGTGGGTCGCATCTGTAGCGTTACCAAGATAAGGTTTCCCTCCTTTATTCATATACTACAGCCCATTTTGGTTATCACTCAAGAGATGATCCACTTGTTTGTCACCACATACATGCTTAAGTTGCATATAGATAACCAGGGATTTTATGTTTATTGGTTTGTGGTAAAGCAAATAAAACATGCAACTGAGCAAAAAGCAATATGTTAAGTAAATATCATATATCAAGCGTTCGTACAAACTACAGGACACGAGATTTTAGGACATCAACCCCAACAATCTCCCACTTTTCCTAAAACGAAGTGGGGTGTACATAAAACTAGTACAAAACAATAAACTAGGGAATAAAAGCCTAGTACAAGAAAATCTCCCACTTTCCCTAGTCCAGCCGCGAGCGATCCTGTAGACCCATGCTCCATAGGTGACCCTCAAACACTATACTCGTGAGAGCCTTCATAAATGAGTTAGCAACATTGTGCTCTGAAGCGATCTTCGTGACGATTATGTCTCCTCGATGCTCTATCTTGCGGATCAGATGATACTTCCACTCTATGTGTTTGTCGTGCCTGTAACTCCTCGGCTCCTTGGAGTTCACCACTGCATCACTATTATCATAATATAGGGTAATGGGCCTAGACATATCTGGAGCAACTTCCAGTTCTGTCAAGAACTTCCTGAGCCCAGACGACCTCTTTAGCAGCTTCGTAAGCTGCTACGTACTTCACCTCCATAATGAAGTTACCGATTCACCCTTGCTTAGTGCTTTGCCACACTACAGCTCCTCCATTAAGAGTAAAGACTGACCCTAATGTGGACTTGCGAGAGTCTTTATCAGTCTAAAAGTCAGAATTCGTGTATCCAATAAGAATCAAATCCCTAGAATCATACACGAGCATGTAGTTCTTCATTCTCCGAAGAAACTTGAGGATATTTTTCACTGCGGTCCAGTGACCCTGGCCTGGGTTAGAATAATACTTACTGACTATACCCACAACGTAGTAGATGTCTGGATGAGTACAGAGCATCACGTACATCAAACTACCAACGGCAGACGTATATAAGACCCGTCTCATCTCCTAAACCATTGAGGCGTCTTAGGACACATATCCTTAAATAAAGTGACTCCATGCCTAAACGGTAGTAGGCCCCTCTTGGAGTCCTACATCGTGTACTTGAGCAACATCTTGTCAATGTACGATGCCTAAAACAGTGCTAGCACTTTGTTCTTACCCTTCAGAAAGATCTGTATACGTAGAATAAACTGAGCCTCTCCCAAATCTTTCATTTGGAATTGGGTCGCCAGCAAGTTCTTAACTACAGTAAATAGATGTACATCATTCCCAATGAGTAGTATATCGTCTATGTATAATACTAAGAAGACTACTAAAGCGTTGATGATCTTTTTGTAGACACAAGTTTCATCAACGTTTTGGTCAAAGCCATACGACTTGATCGTAGTATCAAACCGTATGTTCCAAGATCGGGACTCCTGTTTCAGCCTATAAATGGACCAATTCAGTTTGCAAAATTTTTGCTCTTGACCTTGGGCTATGAATCCCTCGGGTTGCACCATCTAAATGGTCTCCTCAAGATTGCCATCCAGAAAGGCCGTCTTGACGTCCATTTTTCAGATCTCATAATTATAATAAGCTGCAATGGATAGGAGGATGCGGATCGACTTTAACATAGCAATAGGCGATAAAGTCTCCTCATAGTCGACTCCCTCTACTTGGGTATAACCCTTTGCCACAAGTCGAGCCTTGAAAGTCTGTACCTACCCATCAGCACCCCATTTGCGCTTGTACATCCATTTACAACATATAGATCTCACCCCATCGGGCTGATCTACAAGATCCCATACTGAGTTGAAGTACATCGACTCCATCTCGAGATCCATGGCTTTGACCCATTCATTCCAGTTAACATCCTCCATTGCCTTTTGATAAGACAATGGATCCTCAACGTCACCATCTGCTACCATAGCAAGGATTTTCGTGAAACCCTGATAGCGAACAGGAGGGTTCGCAACCCTCCCACTATGTCGATGTTCCCTCAACTCTTGAGGTGGAACCGACCTACTAGATAAACTCCCATCAACAACTCTTGCTGATGTAGCAGGCTCTTCAACAACTCTTGTTAAAGTTTCAGTAGTTTCAATGGAAAGCTCACGCAACACGACTTTACTTCGTGGATTGTGCTCCCTTATATGATCCTCCTCCAGAAAAGTAGCGTTCGTTGAAACAAACGCTCTATTTTCTGTCGGATCATAAAAATAACCCCCTCGTATACCTTTGGAGTAGCCTACAAAGAGGCATAACCTCGACCGTGGTTCCAACTTCTTGAGATTAGCCTCAAGCACGTGTGCAGGGCAACCCCAAATGCGGAAGTGACATAAACAAGCTTTACGCCCGTTCGACAATTCCATAGGTGTTCTTGCAACACTCCTGGAGGGAACACAATTGAGTATGTATACCGCAGTCTCCATTACGAAACCCCAAAACGAGTCCGGTAAGGAAGCATAACTCATAATCAAGCGAACCATGTCCAACAAGATCCTATTTCTCCACTCCGTTACACCATTCTACTGAGGTGTACCTGGTGCTGAGAGTTGGAAAATGATTCCATGTTCTATCAAATAATCCTGGAATCTCGAGTCCAAAAACTCTCCACTTCGATCCGATCGAAGTATTTTAATCCATTTATCCAATGCATTTTCAACTTCAGCCTTGAACTCTTTGAACTTTTCAAAGGATTCAAACTTCCGTTGCATAAGATAAACATACCTGTAGCTGGAGTAACCATTAGTAAAACTGATAAAATACTCATAGCCACCTCGGGCTCGCACATTCATAGAACCACAAAGGTCAGAATGTACTAACTATAGAGGCTCCTTGGATCTATAACCTTTTTCAGTAAAAGGTCGTTTAGTCATCTTATTTTCAAGGCAAGACTCGCACACTCGTAAAAAAATTTCTTCTAACTCACTTAGAAGTCCATTCTTCACCAATCTCTCAATCCTATTGAGATTGATGTGCCCCAAACATATATGCTAAAGTTGGACATTTTATTTTGGAGAAATTCGTCAATGTTTTGTTTGAGTTACGACACTTCTAAACAATTCAGTATTATGGAGGGAATTAATGGCTAACGGCCTTAGCACATATAACTTAGATTCCAGAATTTCCGTGCAAATAAAAACACCATCTTTATGAATAAAGGCTTTCTCCACATTAAAAGAGATAGTATATTTACACTGCAATAAATACTTTACAGAAATGAGGTTTCTTTTTAGTTCGGGAACAATATATACATCATTCAAAACAAAAAACTTATTCTGAAAAGCCACTGGAGCCCTCCTACTTCCACAGCTGAGACGACGTGCCCGGTGCCTACTCACATCATCATCTCACCAGCCTCGAGCTATCGCCAAGATCTAATCCCCTAAAATGAAGAACAAACGTGGTTAGTGACGCTCGAATCAATTATCCAGGATGAATCATCATTCTCCACTAAACAGGTTTCAAGTACAAGTAAATCATATTTACCTTTATCGAACTTGGCCTTAACCTTAGCTGCTTTCTTCTCTTTCAGATACCGAGGACAGTTCCTCTTCTAGTGTCTATCCTGGTTGCAGTGGAAATACTTTCTCTTTTCAACCGATGGACGCCTTTTTGGGGCAACAGGTGGTGAGTTAGAATGCATCTTCCCTTTTCCATTACCACCCTTCTTCTTCTTCTTCCCCTTTGCAAAGTTAGAAGTAGAAGGTGCAGACTTCATTCCTGAGGTCGAACCTCTATGGAACGTCCTGGAGGATGAAGAAACATTTGCCTCACTCTTCTTCCTCTCCTTACTTTTCAGTAAAGATTGGTAGGTCTGCAACTCGTTGAGGAGAGTTGTAAGATTATATTTCAATTTGTTAAGAATCACATTGCTAACAAAGTGCAGGAAGCTCTCCAGCAATGAATGCAGGATTATGCTAACCTGGCTGCCCTCATGGATGGTAGACCCATTCAACTCCACCACATTAAAGTGGACTACCATGTTAATCACATGTTCACGAACAGAGGTGCCTTCTTCCATTTTGGAGTTGAATATATATTTAAGAGCCTCATGCATAAGCTGTTCAGATGGTTGTCCAAACATCCCCCGTAGGGACTCTATGCTCTCACGCGCTAAGACCATACGCTCGTGTTTCTTGGCCAAGACTTCAGAAATACTTGCCAAGATGTAGGCTCGGGTCTTTTCATTCGCCCTTGTCCATCAAATAAAGAAACGCGCAAAACTGCCATCCTTTAGGAGGACACTCCTTGGGTGCCTCAAGGCGATGTGCAGTAACTTTATTCAACCTAATGAGGGAGACCGAGGGATATGCTGTCGCGCTTCCCGCTCCCACTTATTATGAACACTCTCTCCATCCACCTTGATATTGACTAAGCCAAACACCATCCGTTAGGGGGACACGTCAAATGTGCCTCGAGGCCAAGGATAGATCACATGGTGTGGACTATTTAGAAGAAACGTGAAAGATTTAAGTGAAGCATCTTATACCCCAAGTACCTCCCACTGAATGTTCTATTTAGGGGTTCATCAACTTAAACTCCCGCTCATAAACAACGTTTGTCTATGAAATATGAACAACTTCAAGTAGTCACATTTAAACACTTTGATGGACTGTCCTTAACTTGCATGCATGTATCAAATCTATCTAATTCACCTTTCCAGGTAAGTTCCTAGGTAGGAGTATTACATTTTCATCAACTTAAATACCCCAACCTAGACAGAACCCGCCTTAGACAAAAGGTCCCTTATAGATAGATTTGCTACACTTTAACCTTTTAGTAGCCAATTTAATCCTATTAAACTGATTAAAAGATTAAAGCCTTAGGGTTGCTAATCATATTAGAACCGTGATCTTAAGTCTATGTGATCTAAGTTTTAAACATTTTAAAACCATGAATTAAACCTAAGTGAGCATGCATGTCTTTCTTATTTCTTTTAGTTCTAATTTCTCTTTAACTTTTAAAAAGAAACAACTAAAAAAAACATTGCGCAAAACAAAGGTTTTTATAACAATTATAAAGTAACCTATGTGTCATGCTTCATGCAATGTCCGGTCATTACTATACATAACTTTTATATAATACGTAATAACCAAGCAAACATGCTATCATTCACCCTTATACTATAACAATTATAATATAAAGATGATGCATGTCAATGCTTTTTTTGTATGCATAAATATAATTCTTATATTATATGATGCATCAGCATGCTCTTACATAATTAAATCATGCTTCTCTAAATTATAACAATAAAGAGATGATGCATGACCAATGCATAACCTAAGGTGGGATTTACTATATATGCATACCATATGACATATTATAAACATACATCGCATATAATAAATAAAAGATTAATGGATTGGGATGAACCTTTACAAAAAGCAAAATGAAATAACCCTATCTATTACATTTTTCATTGAGCGAACTGGTTCACAGGCGAACCGGGACTTGAACCGCCATGAGGACTCTATCGTGTAATAAAAACCAAAGGTAGATGATCGCCCAGCGCGCACTAGATGATAGACATAAAAACTAAACGATCACGTAGACGACTACGAGGCTACGAAGCCTGATCGTCTAGGCTCGCTTAATGCGGCAACAAGTAAACGATTTACCTTGCGTTACTAAGTGATCGTTTAGTCAGTTACTAGTGTGTGCATTAAACGATATACAAGCATCCTATCGTCTACACGACCCGATACTCAGTGATCGCTTACCCAACGTCTATACGATGCGATCAACCTTTGATCGTCTCCTTCCTCGAAAAACTGCAACGCTTGCTCCGATCTTCTTCATAAATGACTCAAGACTCAAACAAAATTTGAATTACAGCAAGTAGAAGAGAAAAGGAAGCTATCGTATATCTAAATGTTTATCATTTAGAAGAAACTACAAGATCGTGAAGGTTTTACTAAGTGATCATTTAGTAAGAGGTAGACGATCGTTTAGAAAACATGGAACACTATGCGATCGTTTAGGAAAGCTAGGCAATCATTTAGGGACTAGCGTGCGATCGTTTAGGCGCGAGGTGTATGATCGTTTAGGCGCTGAGCGACTATCGAATAGGCTCTCGACTATGCGATCGTTTACGTTTCCACATCAATGCCAATTTTTTCGAACCTTTGTCAAAATGAAACTAATTTTCATTTTATTCTTCGATTACCATAACCGAAGCGGCTGCTCCCACTAACGCACATCCGAGGGAAATTTTAGGCCAATTATCATATAATTAACCAATTTAATAATTAATAAATATAATCATATTATATTCTTACCCTATAGTTTAATATCATATATCTACTATAGTAATTTCTCCTCCACATGATATAAATCATATTTATATCTAATTTCCTCCAAAATAATGTATCTCATATATTTAGTCGATAATATCATATATAATCCAACTCCCTCTTGTCAATTTGAACATTTCAAACTGACCCAAACACTGATTCTCGACTTGACCCAAGCTACCCAGGGGATCTAATGGACCTATGGCTCGAAGCTCCAACGGTACATGAATAGCTAACTAAACTCTTTAGCCACGAGATCCACCATCCGTTAATTGTCAAGCATTCCACTAAAGACCAACAGCTGAACTCTTCTTACCATAAATACATTTCTATGTCCATCAGATATAACCAATCATGAGTACGATGACCCTTCACAGATGCTCGTAAGTACAGCTAGGCCAATTTATCGTTTTGTCCCTGTAGTTACATCTCACTCCTTAAGTACCATTGATTCTTTTAATGAACAATACAACATAGTCCAACTATGTGTGAACACATCTCGGGCCAAGAGAATGTGTGTAGCGCCATATCGTTCAAACCCTGGAATCAGCCCTTAAGGGAGCTATCTATCTACTTGTCCCTGTCCCGAGGAAAGAGTGAATTCCATCTTGTGTAGCTGAGTTCCCAGCTCCCAAATCAGATGAATCCCCAAAATGGTAGATTTGAATCGGCGACCTGGCCACTCGCACCTATACAATCAAACGACCACCCTCAATGGCAAGAGTTCCTAACTCACTCAGGATTGAGGTCATGTTACCTATGGTCATCCAAGTGAAGTGAAGTCTCTGTCATGAACGGTGTTATATAACGAGACGTTAACACTTCGTGGTCAGGTCTTATACAAACTCTTTATATAGAATGCCCCCGCTCGCATGTCCCTAACACTTGTGACCATTTCACAAAGCGGGTCGCATCCGTAGCATTATCAAGATAAGGTTTCCCTCATTTATCCATATACTACAAACCATTTTGGTTATCATTCAAGACATGATCCATTTGTATGTAACCACATACATGCTTAAGTTACATACAGATAACCAGAAATTTTATGTTTATTGGTTTGTGGTAAAGCAAATAAAACATACAACTGAGCAAAAAAACAAGATGTGAAGAAAATATCATATATCAAGCGTTCGTACAAACTGTTTACAAACTACATGACACGAAACTTTAGGGCATCAACCCTAACAATCTCCCACTTGTCCTAAAGCGAAGTGGGGTATACATAAAACTAGTACAAAACAATAAACTAGGGCATAAAATCCAAGTACAAGAAAATCTCCCACTTTCCCGAGTCTAGCCGCGAGCGATCCTGTTCCTTACCTCTTGTTCCTTAAATCCCACTGATCTTCTAATGAACAATTGATTTGTGATTCGATCATCAAACTGAGTCCCTTTCAGGCCAGTGAAAGGGTGGGGCTAAAGAAAATCGGAACATGAGGATTTCCATGAGCAACGAAAGGATCATTCCAAATTTCAATCGTATTCAAATATTAACAATTACAGTACACAAACAGAAATATACGGTTATGCATAAATTGAAATTACAGCATGCTTTTCTAAAGATCAAGGGAAGAATTCACATACCTTTGAAGACTCATCTTCAAGATCCCTCGATCATGAACGCTCGATCTCAACAACACACGAACATTTCGTACACTATGACCGATACACTGCACGATGAACTCGACCACGAACACAATGATCACCACGAACTCCAGGAATGGCCTCCACAGAACCTCGACTAGTGTCGAGTTAAGTATGACACCACTACGAAGGTTAACTTTGAATTCTCGGTGTGAGAATCCAGTGTGTGGCTCTGTGTGGACTTGGTTAGAGGCAGAGACCGGAGAAGACAATGCCCCATCGTTTCACAAAAGCTATGTAATCATCTAACTAAAGCTATGCGATCGTTTAGCTAATCGTCCAGCTAAGTGTCTATCGTATAGGAACACTCCACGATCGTCTAGTCTCTCCAAGCTGTCATTTAGTAAATCTTATTTACTTGACAACATTTATGTGAGAACTTTCTGAGAGTGAAAATCTCAAATCAACGTTTGCAAATCTTACTAAATTTAGGAAAATATTTTTCCTTTTATCTCACGGTTACCATGAAACCACCAATAACCTCCCAATCAATTGGTTATTAGAGAAAAAGAGATAATTATCCAATAATTAATATTATTATAAATATAAATGATAACAAACTTACCATACTATATTTATAACCTATAGTTTTAATATTTCATCTCATGAAACACGTAAACCATAGCTCTTTTTCTATTCCATGGCACTTAATGTAAATCTCATTTACATTAGTCCTCCACTAGATGTATCTGATAATGGGCAGAAATGCACGTTATTACAAGGCTAAGTTATTAAGCAATGAAGGTTTGCATTTATAAAATATATTAAATTGCGTCCAAAAAGCATTAAGTTTGTAACATTGCGGTCACATGCGTTCATCGCATAAAAACAATTAACTTTTGTGTTTTTATGCAGAATATGCATTGACACAAGGTGGAAAGCGCGATCACAAGCAACCAACGATCGAGCACAGCGTTATCGCAAGGTTTTGCGGTGATTTGTGCTCGTAAACATCTGCTCAAGTTGGATTGCTGCATAGAGTCGATGCAACTTAGTGGGCGCATCTGGGTGAAAAGCATAATTAATCACAATGGAACAGAAAGCTAATAACGGTTGAGTCCGAATTAAGTTGACAAGCCACTAACGATAACAAGTACACTCAGCTTTTCGGTGACAAATATTTGGTACATCAAACAGAGAATTAAAGCTATCCCATCAGTGCAATCATAAGAGAGAAGAAGCCCTTCACCCCGAAGCTCTATAAATACCAAAGGCATCCTTCAGAAAAGAAGTTGGTCAGTTCGGATAGTTCGGATACTTAGATAATTTTCTTCATAGTTAGAATAGCCTTGTTCTTAGATTTTCTTTTATTTTAAGGCGGAAACGAGAGAAGCGAGATTGTATCGATAGATTTTTCCGCTGAACTTGGGAGAGTGCCAGAAGCTTCAAAATTAGAGGGAGGGCCATCTTCTGCGGAAGCAGGAATATCTTTTGAACAGAATAGAGTTGACAGTGTAAAGCGTTGGGAAGCAAGGGATTGCTACCAAGCTCTCTATCCTTATCTTCCATTGTCATTTTGTACTTAAACTCATCTATAGAAATGGAATTTACTTCTTTATATCTGTTCACTCTCTGTTTATTACGCATGAGTAGCTAAATCTATGGAATAGGTTGAGCAACACTTAGCTAGTATAACTGGGGATCTTCATTCTATGCGATTATCTTTTATTATATATGCTTCATTCGTCCATTAGGGATACTCGGGCGAGTAGTCTAAGGACAGGATCTAGGCTTGGAAAAGTCAGGTTAGAATCTAGGCTCGGGAGAGTCAAATTAGAACGCATAATCAAGAGATAGAAGCTTAAGAATAAGCATTGTTTGTTATTAACGCATCGCATGCACCCTAGAGATAGGATATGATTGTGTACGGTCACCTTGTCTTTGTGTACATCATGCATCATCGCATAGGAAAAGAGTATAGACTTAGGAATAAGCTCTATGGACATTTTTGCATTCAACACATGCATCCTAGACTTAGGAGCACCGCATTTTCATTGGAAAATTATTTGTTGTTGCATGAGTGTAGCATAATCGCATAGTCTGACGTATTCCCAGGAAACGCTAGCTAAAGACCTTCTCAACCCGTTCCTCCGCATACTCAGTATATCTACCGCATAATCGAACCTTTCTCAAATCCGCCGCATACATTTAATTTATCATTGCAAACAACAAACCAAAACACTTATTTGATTTCTTGGTTACTGCAAAGTCTTCTGAGAAATTATCACTGCATACTGCTTTCCCTAGTTCCTGAGTTCGACCATGGACTTACCAGAAAACTCAGTGGGGTTTATACTTGGATTTCACTGAGAAAACTTGTTGCTCAATGCATTTCCATCACCACATTGCATTCCATAATTTCACCTCATAAGATAACGCATCAGTATCCCATACATCACACCGATCATATCATATATAATTGAATTACCTCTTGTCAATTTGAACATTTCAAATCAACACCAAGTACTGATTCTCAACTTGAATCCATTGAGCTACCAAAGGGACCTTATGAACCTGTAGCTCGAAGCTCTAATGGTACATAAATAATTGACTAAACTCTTTAGTCACGGGATTTACCATCCCATAACTATCAGGCACAACACTAAAGACCGACAGCTGCACTCTCCTTACTACATATATATTATGTGTCCATCTTAACAATTAATAGTGTGACAACCCTTCACAGATCGCATGTAAGTATAGCTCGGCCAATAACCATTATGCCCCTGTAGTTACATCTAACTTTTTAAGTACCACTGATTCCTCTAATGAACATAAGTCATAGTCCTACTATGACTGAGTCCTCTCTTCCAAAGAGAAGTTGTGGCCACTATATTCAAGCTCCGGAATCAGCCCTTAAGGGAGCAATCTATCTACTTACCCCTGCTTTGGGGAAGGAGTGAATTTCATTTTATGTAACTGAGTTCTCAACTCCCAAATTAGACAAGTCCCCAAAAAGATAGGCATGTTAAGTTGGAAATCTGGCCACTCTCACCCATACTAATCAAAGAACCACCCTCAAAAGCAGGAGTTCCCAAAACACTTAAGATTGAGATATGTCACCTATGGTCGTTTAGGTGAGATGTAAGTCTCCAGTATCAACGACGTTATATACAAAGATGACTCATCTCATGGTCCGGTCTTATACAAACTCTTTATATAGGACACCCCCGCTCGTATGTCTCCACATGAATGGTCAGGATCTACCATCTGTAGTAATTTACAACACTTACAAACCTCTACAAAGCAGGTCGTATCCGTAGTGTCACCAAGATCAGGTATCCCACCTTAATCCTTATGCTACAAACCTATTTAGGTTATCACTAAAGGCATGATCCACTTTATATACATGCTTAAGTTTACATACAATAACCATGGAGCTTTGTTTATTGGATATGAGTAAATGCCAGAATGAAATAACTTTATTTTATTCATAAACAATGTGTATTAATTACAAACAACGAGACTTTGGGAGAATTAGGACATCAATCCGAACAGAGGCTCCTTGTTCAAGACCCGAAATCAACACTTAAGGGGACAACTTCTCTATTATCCCTGAAAGTGGGTAGGAGTGAATTCCATCTTGCACCTTATATCCCCAGCTATCTACCCAGTCTTATCCCTGAAATGGGAGGTTTATTGAGTCGGTGTTGTTGAGCCAACCCTCATCTATGCAAATCTAAGAATAATCTCGAATAAACAGAAGTTCATAGTTAGTTCAAGATTAAGGTTATGTTAGCTAGGTCATTGTTATGAAATAGCTAGTCTTAAACAGTAAACATCGTTATAAAGTAAGACTTATTTCTTAGTCTGATCTTATGCGAACTCATTGCACAAGACGCCCCCACTCCTCATGTCACCTAATGAACGAATCGGGATCACTTCATTTGTAGCACTTTACAACTTCTTGTAACAACTACAGAGTGAGCCAAATCCAATAGTATTATCAGAATAAGGCCCCAGCCTTATACAATACTATAGATCATGGATCTTTTAGTCTATTGGATTTATTTCTAAAATGAAATAAGCAATTCACATATTCAATAACAACTTTAACGATTTACAGAATAAGTTTGTTGTTTAGAAACCACAAGTTTTAGGACATAAAAACCCAACACTATGTATCTTGGACTCAGCTTTCCTTTTCTACCAAAACATAACAGCCCTTCCTAAGGAGAATGTTTCAGGTAAACACTATCTCCCACCTCAAATTCCAAATCTCGTCGGTGCTTGTCAATATAACTCTTCTAGCGATCTTGAGTCATCTTAAGTTCCTCCCTGATGATCTTAATAGTATCTGTAGTGATATGCACTAATTCTGTACCAAGCATATTTTCATTGCCATTATTGGGTCGTTGACACGCTGGTTTTGTTTGACCAAAATCCAATGGGCTTTAAATCAAGGTAGTCACTTTCTCACTGCCCATATTTAAAAAATAATAGGAATAATCATGTAAATAGCAGTAATTACACTATCATTTGAAAAAATATCAAATGGCGGAACACTTTTGAATTATAGCAAAACGCATGGAGATCACGTGAATCAAACTTTTGAAAATCTTAAAATGCCTTTATCATCTCTTTTAATTTCAATGTAATTAATTCGACATTCTTATTAATGAGACTGTAATTAATTCCCCAACTATATATTTTAGCGGATTTCCAAAGCCAACTAACTTGATTATTTCATGATATTTTTTCTTAAATCTCGGGATTTAACCGTTGTTATGAATTTATGTATCAAATTTAATAGTTATTTTGAATTTTCAAATCGTCTACAACAACTAATTTTCAAATCTTGGTTTGAAATTTAAATTATCATATTATATTAATTATCCTAACTAAAATTTGTTGTTTTTATTATACTTTGTATTAATCTTAATCAAGATTCACAGTTTTAAAATACTTTTGAACATTATATTTATTATCTTTTGTTTCAAATATAAAATATTAGAATACAACACCTAGCCCTACCTTTCTTCATCCTCTAGACATTTTCTTATTATGGCTATTAAACGATTAAGAGTTTTGTTCAATGGTGGGATGAAAATAACTGCTATCATGATTTTATCACGTTTTCAATTTAATTTCATTATATAGCAAGGAAACATGGTCGATTGATAATGTGGAACAATTTTTAAGTCTATGCAATTGGAATGATGACCTCATTTGTCCTCCTCAAGTCAAACGCCCGGCTGAAAGACCTAGGAAAAAGATAATCCCATCGTGCTTAAAGAATAAAAAAACAGTACGTTGTACTTGTTATGGTAGTATAGGTCATAATCGTAGGTCACGTAAAAATCCAATACCTAGTTGAGTTTGGGTTTTTAGTTGGTTTTGCACTTTTACCTCATATTTTTCATTGTGAACATTTATGAATGGTTTTATTTGTTTCAAGTACTTATAAAATTTGTTATTTTTTTTAATACATGTTAATTTTTCATCTATTATTACTATATTTTATATGTTATTCCTCGTACTTTTGCAATATTATTTACATTGTAATTATCACTATTTAACGTTTTCACATCACTTTGTTACAACATAATCATATATAACTGTGTAGAAAACATTAATTTTTTTTTTAATGTGTATGACACTATAATTATCACTACTTTAAGATTTTTCACTTGTGTCATGATCTTTGTGTTTCTAACTTTCTATCTTAGGGAAGGCTTAAACAATAACACTTTTCTTGTTTCATATTTTCACTCAAAGAATCTATTAATAGAGTTTTTTTTTTCCCTTAATGGTTCAAGTTTTTGTTCATTCATTCAATCATGATATGCATTTGTCAACTGTATTTGTACATAATTTTAAATGATGTGCAATATTATAAAATATTGGTCATCATTCTAAAACTATAATGATGTATACTTATTTGTCAAATTAGATTGTTTAATTTAAATATCATTTTTTACTAACTATTATTTATCTAATTCAAATCAATTTTTCATCAATATTTAGGATTTACTAGATAGTAAATAGAACTACAGTTTTCAATTCGCTTCATTGGTAGGATAATTAAAAGGAAGCAAAATAAAAGGATAAAAAAAAAGGCATTAACTATAATTAAAAAGTCATTTAAAACATAAACTAAGAGGTTGGTCTAAACAAAAAACATAAATTCAAAAGTTTCAATTTTAGGAAACTTTAATCCAAAACAGTATATTCATCGGTGATCATATTCTTTTACGCCGGACTCAAGTGAAGGTCAAAGGATGGGTCATTCTCGTCAACATATTCTTTAAATTTTTGTGGCATTTTGCCCTTCACTACATCAATCCATATACCAATAATTGGTGTATTTGTAGCATTTTTCAATGGGGCTAATTTTGTAGCTCTACATCGATTAATTTCCTTCTTCCCTTCTCTAATTCTTCTATAATCGTCCCCAACTATCAATAATAAATAATTATTTTAGTCAGTATAATATAGTTATTTATTTCTAGAGTATCATTTATATACAATTATGTTTTAATTATAAAAGCTTACATGTCATAAGATGATTTGTGTTGACTTCAAGTTTAGGTCAATCATACCTAACCTTCTTTTGGCCTTTTATTTTCAATAAATGGAAATTATATGTTAGTAGGGTACAGAGTCTACAAGTTTAATTCAGTGCTCCACTATATTTTACCTGTATATTCTTGTGGGCTATCGAGGCTTACATCCCAATCGATGAACGAAATCTACTGGTGGCACAGGTTGATGGTCTAACAATTGCATCTAGGTAAATTAAATTTTTTTATTAATTTTACAATTTTATTCATTTTACCTCTTTTACCATCACTTTTAATAACAAAAACAAGATATTGTTTTTTAAATTGATTCATATTTTCAATTGGTGATCCCTTAAAAATTGGACAGGATCTTATTTTTTAAAAAATCAAAACAAATATTAGGTATTTTGAATATAAAAAATCTCACATGTAGTGAAAAGTATGTATGTCGAACTTTTGTTTTAGCGTGGAAGATTTCAAGAACAGAGAGTCGCCGTTGAAACCCTAATCCATTAATTTGTTGAGTTTGAACATCATATACGACCGGAGCAGCAGCAGCTCCAAGAGAATGATTGAATGAAGAACGGTCGAAGCACCTATGGACCTCCATGACAAAAGCTTAAAAATGGAAGAACAGAAGCTTGAAGATGGAAGGATTGAGAAGAGGAAAAGTTAGGATGGGGAAGAGGGAAAGTTCGTGGGAAGAGAAAATGACAAGAGGAAAAGTTGAGTGCAGGGTTAGGTTTTTTAGAAAGATAAATATGCAGTGGGTTTAAAAAGCATGTTGGTACTTTTGGGTGGGTATAATTAGAGTGTATCTAAACTTTTGTCTCATCAAGTACTGTATCTATGTGGTAGAGCTAGTTTGGACTTTTAAATTTTTTATTTTTTATTTTTTATTCCGATTTGCTATTTTTACAAATAGAAAGTAGGTTTGTTAATTGTCCAAATGAAAAGTTAAAGTATCTATTTTTCTTGTTACCCCAAATAATGATGACGATGATGATAATAATAATAAAAATAAGGGGTTTGTTTGAATTATGCTTAGGAACTAAAAAAAGAGTTCCAAGTTGTCTATAACAATAAGCAAATACCCTTTTTAGAACAATAAAAATGGACAATGGACAATCGATTACGTAAAATATATTTTCCGAAAGAAAAAACGTTAAAATGTTTTTTTTCTAATTAGTGACAGGAAAAAAAAAAAAAACCTAAATATATATTATTTGTTTTTTAAAATTAGGTTAGGTTTAAAAGAATATGGGGGAGGTATATGTTTATTGTTGATTTTTCTAAAAAAGTAATAATAATAATAACAACTTCACAGTCTCTATGGAACCTCTTGATTTGGAAGAAATTCAATTTATAATGAATTTCATTGTTTGGTATCACAAGAAATGGAATGGTTTTAAAATTCGATGTGATTTCAAATCTTGTTAAAAAAAAAAAAATCACTCACTAAAATGCTCGGATTTTGTAGACTTTCATAGGATTTGAAAGTAAATTACTTAATTAACCTTGTCGAATTCTTATATTCAATTAACATATCATAAGTTAAAAGCCTATATTAGTAAATTTGTAACTTTCTTTTCTTTTTCGGTTACCATCCAAACACAAAATTTAAATATATTCATTTTAAATTTTTTTCGTTCCAAACAAAGTAATTAATTTAAATCATTTCTCGAGTTTGAAATGACAGGATTTAAAATCATTTTTTTAACTTTCTTGAATCCAAATGAAGGGTTAGTCAACATAGTTTTAACACACTCATCAAGCCATATAAGCAATAAATATGTCCATTAATCCGTATGTTTCATTTAATAGTTTTGTTAGTAGGGAGAGTCCTTTTAAATCAATTCATATAAATTTAGGGACTAAAATGATTCATTTTAAAAACTCGTGGATCAAACAATTCTATTACATAAAATTCAAGGACAAAAGAAGTAAGTTTTCATTTATTAATTTATTCAATACACTTTTTTCACGTTTATTCGAATAAATCCCTATGTAATAGTAAAACTAGCAACACTTCAGGTTTAACGTATACATTTTTATACTCGTCTCTTTTTTTAGTACAAAATAGAATGGTCTAAAAAGGGAGGTATAACCAAGATTCTAAAATAATATGATTCAACCTCAAACCCTTTTGAATGTAGCTGATGAAAGCGAAGCTTTGATGTATTTAAATTATAGGGGCTAGTAATCGAAGATATGCTCCTATTGGTGACGTTATTGTTGTTGTAATCAAGAAAGTCGTCCCAAATACACCTCTAGAAAGATCAAAAGTGATCAGAGCTGTAATTGTGCGTACTTGTAAAGAATTCAAACGAGAAAATGGTATGATAATACGATATGATGACAATGTTGCGGTTGTTATTGATCAAGAAGGAAATCCAAAAGGAACTCGAATTTTTGGTGCGATGAAATGTATGCGATCGAGTAAATAGCTCGATAACGGATGGATCGGATTGAATTGGACCAATTTGAGTACCTCCACATAATAGACCTCACCAGAAAACTGAAGAGTAACGGCAACAAGTGATTGAGTTCAGTAGTTCTCATATAAAATTATTGACTCTAGAGATATAGTAATATGGAGAAGACTAAATTGTTTCAAGCACCGACAGCGACAAAACCAGAAGTCCAAATAAATAGAATATGAAAAAAATACGTAATTTTTTTAGGATTAAACAAAAGGATTCGAGACGGATAGATATGTCCCTATGAGCGATTACACCAATCTTTATATGTTTTGGCATTTGTCTCTATGAATCGAGGAGAAAGGGGGCTTGACAGGAGAGAAGCAAAGAGGCCAACCTCTTTCAAATATACAGCATGGATTCTGACAATGCAATGTAGTTGGACTCTCATGTCGACCTAGGAATATGGGTATCCGATCCTTACGGATTAATCGGAAAGGTATAAGTTGTAAATCCTGCGTGGGGTGTCAAAGGGTTTGATCCTTTTTTCTGGGCGAAATAGCCTCGGGAGCCTGGTCTTGACTCTTCTTTGTGGTATTCATTCTCCTTTCACTCTTGGAATCACATTCAGCTGTGATTGGAACAGCTCACAAAATCCAACCACTTCACCTACTTCATTGTGCTTCCAGTGCCAATAAAAAATAACTCATTCAATGGTATTTAACATCCAAAAAACTGTCAAATAAAAGGCGTCCCAAGCCAAAATATCACAAGTACACCTCGTATTTAACATCCAAAAAACTGTCAAATAAATGTTGGAAATTTATAATCTTCAAGATAATAAATGGTTGAAATATTTGTTTGAACTATGAGAAAAATGGACAATGGTATATGAGAGATATACTTTTACGGTTGATATGAAAAGTAACAACGAAGTGAAAGCATGAATAGTTTGTTGAAAAAGTATTTAAAGCCAAGTCACGATATTTTGCGGTTCTTTGAATATTACGAAAGAGTTTTAGCTTATCGAAGATATTGAGAATTGATTGCAGATTTTAAGATGAATCAAACAACACTAGTATTACTAATAAATACAGAGATGTTACAACATGCGGTAGAAATATATACACCAAAGATGTTTAAATTGTTTTAAAAAGAGTACGTAGATACTCTTACACGTAACCTTTTTAAGATTGGTAAATTGGATTCTACATCCGAGTATAAAGTATCAATTTTCAGGAGTTCACATCAAAGGTTTGGTTAAATATGAGGCGTTAACACAAACAGTCACTTGCAGTTGCATGAAATTCACTTTTATGGGTATTTTGTGTACCCACGTGCTAAAGGTGCTTGAGAAGAAAATTGTGAACAAAATTCCTTATCCATATATTTTGAAAACATGGAAAAAAGATGCTAGAACTTCAAGGGAATTTGAGAATAAAATATGAGGTAAGTGGAATTAAAGAGTCAATTGGCAAACATATCACTTATGTCACAATGCTTGCCAAATTAGTTCACTAGCATCAAAACATGAAAAGATGAAAAAAAAAAAATATTTTGGTGGAAAACAATGATGCAAGCATGGAATTAAGAAAAGACCTACAATCGATCATCCTCCTAATTGAATGAAAGATCCACTTGAAAGGAGCAGACATAAACAAAATGTGAAATTAAACAAAGTTTCTTCCTCGTCAAATCACATTATAAGCCTCACACATGTACGAAAACAATATGTCACATATTCACTCGATTCTAAAGTAAATACATTTTGTTATTCTAATTATTGTTTTTTCAATTAGGAAAATATTGTGGAAAAATATGCACAGATAACAGTTGTGTTGGTCGATTATAAACCAACAAACAATATCTATGGATACATAAAACAACATGTTATTCACTCAATTACTTGAGGTTAACTTTCTATTCAAAATATACTAGTTTGATTTATAGAGTATTTATTAAATGATTTTTTTTTTCTTTTTTGCAGGAAACATTGGCACTTGTTAACAAAAATCCAACCAATTGAAGATTAATAATTTAGAGCATTAGTGTATTTTGTTCAAGCTTATTTTGAACTAACTTTGTTTGTAGTCCATTATTGTTGAATGTTTCTTTATAATTTAGACATGATTTTTTTGTTACATTGTTATTTTAGGTCTTTCATTTGTAATTGATTGTTTAGAAAAGGTCTTGTAATATACTGTGTATAAAATCTAACCTCTAATTTTTGTAAAGTGGATTGGCAATTGAATTAGATTTTGAATAATTGTTCTGAATTTTTTTATAATAGCAAAAATGTATAATTATATGTCATTAGGTGTACAATTGATACTGTTAAGAGGAACAATTTTTTTCCTTTCTGAGAGTTTCAAAAGAGACGACTATGTTAAAAAGTAGTTTTTTATTTTTTTTCAAAAAACCTGCAAAATGGAATCAAAAAAATTACTTATTAAAGAAAGTTTTTAGTAAGCAACCAAATTCTTACTTCTTTTTCACTTGTATACATTATAAAGCATAATTGAAGTTTTAGGAGAAAAAGTTGAGAGAAAATTGAAAAACGAAAAGTACCGGAACATGATTGAATGTGGGATTAACTTCATCAGACGAACTTCTCGAGATAAATCACAAAACACCAATAATAATTTTCTATATTCAATCATGTTCCTGTACTTCTCATTTTTCAATTTTCTCTCAACTTCTTCTCCTAAAACCGAACAATACTCCTTTATAACATATACAAGTGAAAAAGAAGTATGAATTTCATTGCTTACTAAAAATCTTTTTTAAAAAGTAATTTTTTTTGCTCCATTTTGCCGACTTTCTAAAAAAATAAAAACTACTTTTCAACATACCCATCTTTTTTGGAGCTCTAAAAAAAGAAAGAAATTGTTTCTCTGAACTTAGGACTCTCTGAAAATGATTATTCATCTAAAGTTGCACGTAAAGCATTGCTATATTGAGAACAAAATGTGAAATTGAAATATGAAGTTCTCCAAAAGTTTCTTATTTAAGATATGTGAGTTAGGTAAGTTAGGTAATTTCATATTTAAGGTAATTGAATGATCATTTAATGAAGGACAAATTTGTCTTTTCACATGATGAATTCTCCGCTTTACATTTGAAAAGTTGGAAAAGAAGTTTAAAAAGTATATTTTAAAAATGAGGTATGAGAAAAAACTTTTTTTGGTCAAAATCTATAATCACCCTAATTTTGAACTATTTCATAAATTAAAAATCTGAAGATGAAGAAAAGAAAAAAAAAATCCCAAAATTAAGGAAAAAAGAAAGGTATAAATGTAAAAATATAAAAAGGAAAAAAAAAAAAAAATTAAAACCTTATAAGTGGAAAAACGTTGAAAAGTATAAAAATAAATAAATAATAATAAAAATAAATAAATAACTAAGAAAAAATGGCATAAACGTAAAAAAATAATTGTAAAACCTTGAAGTGAGGACAATTCTTGAAATGTGAGAAACCTAAACCATTTTTCTAAACCTAACCTAAAGGACGTTAACTCTTAAAGTATATTATAATTTATAGGCCAATAAATGCTCGACACTTGGTTGGACTGCAAAAAGTAGAGGCAGCCCAGCCAGCATGTAAGTTAAAATATGTGCTGGTATATGTAAATGTTAAAAATGTTTTTCCAAGCAGAAACATAATAAGTGTAAATTCAATAAATCTTCTTCTGTAGTGAAAGAAAAAAAAAAGTTTAATCTAATTTCCGTTTGATAAGTTTAAAAATTTTACCATTTTTTCTTGCATTTGGAGTTTTGTATTTTAATGATACCTAATGTAAGTGCCCACGTCTTTTTACCGTTCACTCTTCGCTCGTCGATAATATATATATTTTGAAAAAACATTCAAATCGTCGGGCGGAGAATCTTAAGTTAGAAACGAGGCCGACAGAGAATAGGGCAAACGCAAAAACGTTCTCAAGAATTCACATATTTTCCTCCTTCCATTCCAGAAACCATAAAGAAGAACAAAAACAATGAATTCCACTGTGTAAAATCATGTGTATTCAGACTTGAAAGAAAGAACAAACGAACCAATTTCTATATTCATCTGCGGCATCTGTATCACTCTAATCCTAAATTCCTTCCCATCTTCCTCCTTCAACAAATCTAAACCAGAAACATTTACAAATCGACGACGTTTCTACCTACTGCGCCGGCAGAGATTCTTGCCGCCAAAGATAATCCGAGTTATCAGACGCATCAAAACACAGATTCGAATACTCCAATAGTCCATCGAACGCCACATACTCCGCCGTATCGCTGCCGCTGTACACATCTCCGCCTTCCAGTTCGAAAGCATCATAGTTCGGGATCTGATCCTCAAACCTCCACATCTCACCGATTTCAGACGAATCGGTCGATACTCGAGCAAACTCCTGTTGGCTATTCGAAGGCGGCAGACCGAGCTCGTCGTCGGAGGCTTCGAACAGGTAACCTAACTCCGGTTGAGACTCACCGGATTCCGCAGTCAAATCTACCACCGGCACCGGAGAAGACGATGCGGTAGCGATTTCTTCCTCGAAGCTTCTCATCAACGAGTCAAGATCCTGAGTCGCTGGTTCAGGATCGGATTCGTCGAAGAAACCGAGTAGGTCGTCTCTGAGCCGCTTCACCTCGGGCGAACCGGCCTCTGACTCGGCCGAGTCGTCCCGATCCCGCTTCTTGGAATTTTGATTCTCCATAGAAATAAGATCACAAGAGAGGAATTAGGGTTTACTTTTTAAAAATAAAAAAATCTTGTGATTGATTTTGCTTAAGTTTCAACGGATAGACGCGATAAAGAACGTGAGACAATTTGGGCGGGGTATCAAGGACTGGGTATTTATATAAGGGGGACAGGGTAATGAGAAGGTACAAGGCGCGTGGATAATGATGTAAAATAAGCGCGTGGGAGCGTATAAATATGCTATCTTCTTTGTCTTTTCTTTCTTTTTAATTTTTAATTTTTCTTTTCCTTTCTCTCTTATCCCTAAAAAGAAAATTGTTTCCTACGGAAAATTCTACCCACCTCTTTTTCATTTTCGTGACTTTGTCCGGTTTCTGTTTTGGAATGAGGGAAAAGAAATTAATCGATTTCAATTCCATTTACAAGTCCGCAAGAGTGGGGCCAGCTATCCGAGTCAATGACGGATCCGTTTCTGTTAAGATTGTTGGCTCCCCTTTCGGTGGCTCGGTTCAGCTGCCCCGAAGTGGGGCTGCGTGCAAATTATTGGTCGGAGAGATATATGTATATGTACTAATATAAATATATTTTATTTAAAAAAATATTTAGTGCATTTTGGGAAATACATATGTCTGCAAATGAAAAATTAAAAAAATATTGTCCTTTTAAAAACTATTTAGAAAAATATTGTTATTTTCAAACTATTTGTAAAAATATTGTTATTTTTTATTTATTTTAAATAAGTCTGAGGTTGAAAATTTGACCTACATAGGTCGAATTTTGAACCATCGACCTTCCCCTTTCGTATTTTTTGTACGTCGAACTTTGAACCCTCGACCTTGTCCTAACATTATTATTAAGTCTGTTTAATTATCATTCCGGAGACCTTCCTCATAATTATTTGATGTGGAAAGAACGAAAGACCTTCCTCATAACACTCATAATTATTTGATGTGTTAAAAATAATTTTGTATTGGGAGAGAACGAAAGAGGGAAGAGTAAGAGAGAGAACGAGATCTGAGAGAGCGAGAGTTTCCAGTTTTTTTTCTTTTTAACTTAGGAGTTTCCAACTTGATATGTTATTCTTTTAACCCATTCATTGGTGCATATTGGCACGAAGCTTCTTAACTTGGGAGTTATCAGTTTTTTTCTTTTTTGGTCTTTTTTTTTTTGGAAACTTTATGAATGAAAGTTTTTTCATCTCAAGTGATTTGATGTGGAGAGAACGAAAGATTTTCCTCATAACACTCATAATTATTTAATGTGTTATAAATAATTTTGTATTGGGAGAGAACGAAAGAGGGAAGAGTAAGAGAGAGCGAGATTATGAGAGAGTGCGAGATTTAAGATAGAGCGAGATCCTGAGAACGAGAGTGAGAGCCTGAGAGCGAGAGCGAGATGTTAGCAAGAGTGAGATATCCATACAAATTTCCCTTTTTTTCTTTATTTAATTCCCCATTCCACCTTCTTCTTTCTTTCTTCTTTTTTTTATTTTTCATTTTATAAAAACAATTTCTAAAAATATTTTTTTATTATTTATAATTTAAAAAAGGAAGAAAAAAATAAATTCATCAAAATCTTGGTACCAAATGTACAAAAGGAATCCAAGATCATTACAGTAAAATCTTTTAAACTATTGACCTCACTACTGTGATTAAAATTTATGTTCTTTATATCAATTAGTCTTGTTTATAGACTTGCGTGTGAAGGTTTTGAGTGTTGATTTGATTTATTATGTCCCCAAATTATTATCTAAAATATGTAAATTTGAATATTGAAGTTTTTTTTACCTAACTTTTTAGATTTAGACTATCTGATTATTTATGTCAATGACATTTAAAAGCTTCTATATCAAAATAATTACTATTCATAATATATAAAAAGAATAAATTAAAAAAATAATATCTCATAAAAATAAAAAAAAATGTAAATTAAATATCTCATTTATATAAAAATAATTACAAAAATCAATGTGTCCCACAAGGCGGACGTCGTCGATTTCGAGCTGGTTGTCGTCGTCGACTTCGAACTTGAGGTTGCTCGGGTTCTTCTTGATGTTGCTCTGGTACCTCTGCAAGCGCTTCATAATATAAATATTCATTATGCTCTCCACGACCCCGACCATGTCCATGCACGTATGAAGACGAAAAGACCAGCCTCTGAGTCATAATGTCCTGAACCAAATGCTGACATCATCATCATCGGACTAACATAATCAGTTTGACTCTTGCGTCTGCATCATAGGGGGCAACTCTTCCACATTATGTGCAACCTCATCAAACTCATCCTCTTCCCGAACAGGTCCTCTACGTCTAGGAGCTGGTGGAGGAACAATAGGTATATCGTACATATAATGAATTTCCTCCATATAGCTTTGGTTATCACTACATATAGCAAGAACCTGGTTCGGATCATTTGCAACCTCACGGAGTCTACGGTTGTTCGATCTCTGTGAATTATAAAACAATTAGACAATATTTAAAATAAATTTAAATTAAAAATAATTAGATAATATTCATTTACCAAGATGACCCACAGCTGCTCCCGGACGAGTGACGTAGCGCTTTGTGATATTATTATACCAATGAATATATTCTGGAGTGACATCTGTGTCAAACTGTTCAAGAGAAACCCCCACTGCAATAAACCTTGCATGATAGTGCCATCGCACTACCAAATGTGCAACTTTTTCGGACCAATCTCCAGTCCTTAGGTCAATATCATGCAGTACGGGTTCAGTATTACAAGGCGATGGGACATCCTGCTGAAAACCGAATTGTCTCATCACCCTGTCAGGAAGATGCCACTCACCAATGTGAAAACATATGAGAGGACTCATCGTCCGCCATATGTTTTGACCATTCGTACAAAAATTAGGCAAAGTATGCATAATAATTTTGTACAGCTCCCAAATAACCTGAAACACAAAATATTATATTAGAGAATATTAAAGACAAATACAATAAAAATGTGTATAAAATAATCAATTAGGTTTAGTGTAATGTACCTATTCAGGTTGAAGCAGATCAAACATGTATCTATACTGGCTGACTACATGTGTGGCTGTCCTAGTCACACAAAATTTGTCTCTCCACCTAAATTTTTAAATTGATAATTTAGAATTTAAATTAACTAGATCAGTGATATAAAAATTAAATTGAATAAAACAACATACTGAGAACCGTAGGCTTGTCCAACTAACTGAGCGTCATTAACATGTAGTTGTGGAGCTATCTCTCGAACCTCAGGTCTTGTTGCTTTGCATAGTTGTCTATACAACCATGCCAAGCATGCTCCACCCCACGAATACTGCCTCGCATCATGGAGGTTAGCTAACAGTGGCAAGAACATCAAGTGAACAAAATGACTTGATTTATCTGAAAACAGACTTCCACCCATCATTTGTAGTATATATGTTCGTACATATCTTATGACGGTTTCCTCGTCTGCATCATATGTGAGCAGATGAAATTGTGTTCCTAACCATATTAAACTTAACCTCGATCCTTTAATCTTGTCGACAGGTGGGGTCGCATCGAGGTACAGTTGACAAACTTCTAACCAGTCATCGTACATCACTCCGGTGACCGGCTCACCATCAACAGGTAACCCTAACAACACTTCTATGTCTTGTAGAGTGATAGTGCACTATCCAACAGACATATGGAATGTATGCGTCTCGGGTCTCCATCTCTCGACCAAGGCTGTGATCAGATGCTAGTCCAATTGAATAAATACTAATCTAGCAACCCCATAGAATCCAGATGTGCACAGTAGCGGTAGTATTCGATGGTGGAGCGGGATAGTGCGCTGGAGAACTGCCTCCCCACGCCTGCAAGATATTTCTCCAGTAGTACGATCTCGCCATACAAAAGATGATCGATGAATGGACTGGTCGTACAAAACATCAGGATCAACAGGTCCTGGGTTTAAAGCCATTATCTGGAAAATATATATATATATATATATATATATTTATTTATTTATTTATTTATTTCTCAATTAAAAAAATATTTGTTTCTCAATTAGAAGAATAATGTACAACTTAATTAAAAGAATAATGTACAACTTAATTAAAAGAATAATGTACAACTTAATTAGAATAATAATGTACAAGACAAGTTAATTAAAAGTTATGTACAGGTTAATTAAAAGAATAATGTACAAGTTAATTAAAATAATAATGTACAAGTTAATTAAAATAATAATGTACAACTTAATTAAAATAATAATGTACGATTTAATTAAAAGAATAATGTACAACTTTATAATATAAAAAAATTGAATATGCAATAGGAGAGAGCGAGATTGAGAGAGTGAGTTGTTCAGCAAGATTGTAGGAGAGAGCGAGATGTTCAGCGAGATACTCTCAATCTCGCTCTCTCTTTCAATCTCGCTCTCTTCTTCAATCTCGCTCTCTTCTACAATCTCTGAGAATGGAAGCTCCAATGGAAGTAATATACAAACCCATCTTTGAGAATCAATCTTTCGGCATTTTATTCAATCATTGAATTTATCTCAGTCGTTACCTACTGAGAGAATTTATTATTATTTTCTCAGAATTTTGGTTATTTTATTTGTATGTAAATCATGTTAGATGAAAGTCCATTCTCGAGTGTGGTAACTTGCATAACTAAACCTTTATTTTTAGTTTAATTATATAAAAGATGGAAGTTTGAACATTTTACCTTACAGATATGTAACATTTTGAGTTAATTCAAAGTGTACTAATTAATGATAAAATAGCATCCATTAATGATAGTTCTTATGGTTAAATTAATTAAAACCTTTTAACAACGTATGTATGAGAAAAGTTGAGGATATGGGATGATTGCATAGGATCAATTAGACTAAGCTTATCCTGATTGTGTAAAGAGCATTAGTCATGGCCGCTCTCTCCTTCAATCTCGCTCTCTCCTACAATCTCGCTTTCAATCTCGCTCTCTCCTACAATCTCGCTCTCTCTTACAATCTGCTTCACCCATTCATCTTCCTCGTCAAGGGTTGAAGTTTCGACTTATGTATGTCAAGACTATACAAAATTAGCGAGATTCCCTTCTAGAGTGAGATCCTCATCACAAAATTAGTGAGATTTCCATGTATATCGAAACTTCAACCCTCGACAACCCTAATTTACGTATTGTTTCCAAGTTTTTGTTTGTTTGTCGAGTTCTCAATGTTCGGCCTCTACATTAGTCGAGTCCTCAACCCTCGACTTCTAGCCTCGAACTCCAAAAACAAAAATATTTCTCTAATAAGTTTCAAAACAACAATATTTCTCTAATAAGTTTTGAAAACAACAATATTAATATTGAAGGTCCTGTCTGTACATCCAACCATATTGTTCTATCATAATTTGACATAAGTTAAATTACTCATATTTATTATTTAAAATATTTTAATTATTTTTTGGTATGAGTATTAAGGTTAAATTCAAGAATAATGTAGTTTCGTAAGTAATGACAAAAATATAGTACATATGAAGGAAGTTACAAAAGTAAAGTGGGAAAGAAAAATATTGACAAAAATAAGATAGCAAAATCGTGTACTTGGTACACGATTATTGCGTGGCCTCCATGTCAATATATAACTTGATTGATGAAGACCAAACCCGTGGACGGGGTTTACGATTTTCATATATATTTGTTTATTGTTTTTCCATTTAGATTTTTTTTAATTAATAATTTTCTTCGTTACTTGTTTTTGTTCTTCTTCTTTTATATCATATGCATTTAATAAATTTAGTGTCTCAAGATGAAATGTAATTTCATTAGTTATTTTATTTGAAGATGAATAAAATATAAACAAAATTAAACAATTCAAAAATAAAATTTCAAATTACAATAACAAAGTCCAATAACAAAAATAAAATTTCAAATTACAGTAACATAGTCCAATAATATAAATAAAAACCAATTACAATAACAAAGTCAATTTCAAACTACAACCATATCCAACACAAAAAAAAAAAAAAAAAACAAAACAATAAAATAACAAAATCAACCCAAATTACAACAATAAAAATTAAAATTAAAAAAAAAAACTTCAAAATTTCAAGTGAAAACTAAAACAATTTAATAATAAAATTTCAAATCCAATCTAACAGTAAAAAATTACTAAATCTTAAACAAAACAAACTGCATGCGCACACATTAAATCTTCTAAAATTTCAACAAAAATAATTCAAAACTCTATATTTTCATCCATACATTTAAACAAACTACTATATCTATGGAATCAAGGCATGATCGCATATACTGGAGAAAAAAATTAACAAATAACTAAAAACTAGGATCGACAGTAGCAAGGGAGACGACGGATTGGGGGACGACAAGAGACAATTGGTGCGTCGGACTAGAAGAGAGGGGAAGAAAGGAAGAAAGTTGAGAGGGAGGAAGAAACCGATTGAAGAGGGTGAGTATAATTTGGGACTAAGGAAATCGTGGACTGAGTCCACGATATCTTGTCAATGTAGCATGCTTGATACGTAGTTAGGAAATCGTTGACCGAGTACATGATTTATTTGTTGACTCGATATTTCACAATTCTATTTTTGTCAATAATTTCAAACCAATCTTATTTTTGTCAATAAATATTAAAATAATATTATTTTTAAAAAAATAGAAGTATTACCTCCTCCTCCTCCTCTTTTTTTTTTTTTTTGTCGTCGTCAAAGTAACTTTTTAGTCCTTAAATTATAGTCTACATTAGATATTGTTTATAAATTTCAAGATGTTACATTTTTATTTTTAGATCTTTAGTTTAATTTTATTTTGTTATTAGATTTCAAAATATTATATTTTTATTCTTAAGATTTAAATTTTATTCAAATATGATTTTATGATTTCAAATTTTACATTTTTAACTTTGGTTTTCACTAAATATTTATTTTGAGTTATCTATGGTGAGCTAAAAGAATTAAATTAATTATAATTAAACTAGTCATCAAATCGTCATTGATTTTCATTATCATTAAACTTAATTAAAAATTTAATACATATATTTTTTAAAACTAATTAATTGAAAGATAATATAAAAAACACGACGAGCATTAAAAATGTTCCAAATTGTAAAAATGTAAAATATTGTAAGTAAGAACCAAGTGAAATCTAAAATAAAAAATCAAAAGTAAAAGTGAAATACTTTGAAACCTACCTAAATAAAAATTAATCACACATTAACAACTTGAAATCTATCAACTAAATATAAATTAGACAAAATGACCAAGGACCGAAATAAACTTTTTTTAACCTCCCATTTCATCCTATTTTCCTTTAATCATTATTTTCAATATAGAATTTAATGCTGACATTTAAGATAATAATAAAAATAGATTTTTTAAATTTATTCTACAAAATTAAATGTATACTTGAAAATCTTAGTGACCAAAAATTTAAAAATGAAAAGAGACGGTTTGTTTTTTGGTAATGTAGATAATCGAAATCTTTAAATGCTCGAAATAATAGATGTTTGATATATTTAAATAACTATATTTGTTTTGTCGTAATATTTTTACAAATATTTAAGAATGTTTTATGAGTCATTTTACAAGATTTACATTTTAGAGTGTTTTAAATGTACATAATGTTTCAATAATTTCCTTACGATTATTTATAAATTTATAATTAATTTAATATTTTTATCAATTATTTTTTAAAATTAAAAAATTATATTCTTTTTATATGCTATTTTTATCAATAAAACAATATTTTTTTTATAAAATAAATATGAATTTGAATTTAAATTTTTACAGAAAATAATAAAAACTACGATATAACAAAAAAAAAAAAAATAATATATATGCTGACAATATTTGTTTAGTTAATTATGCAAACGTGTGTAATATAAATGTAAGAAAAAAAACAAGAGTGGCAAATAAGTAAAGGAGATGTTCTCAACTTGAAAATTTTGAAAAATTCATATTTAAGAAAGATATAAAAACTTTTTGTCTTCCGTAAGAACATGGTAGAATACTCCAGAATCTCCATATGCCTAGACTTTTGAGATGTCTACGAATTAACAACTGGCCTAAAAAGTAATTTTATTCCATTAAAACTGCTTCTATATGAAGGGAGGGTATTTTGGTAGTTTCGGTCGCCTTTGCTTTTGGTCAAAGGTTTAGACAAACAATTAGAATTAGAATATCCAGACTATGGTTTCCTTTCTCTCTTTCCTTTTGTGAACGACAGAATGTGGATTTGATATGAAGCCACTTGCGACTTTTTTTAAAAAAAATTTAATTGAAGAAAAAACATCATGGTTGTAATGTTTTGAGGTGACAGATTAAATTATATATATTTATATGGAAACCAACGCTAGATTTCTTATTTAAAATCAAAAGAAAAACATTAATAAATATTTTATTATAAAAATAAATCCCCCCACCCCCTCCAATATAAGCTGTATTTTTACTTTTCTTAATCGTATAATCAATAAAATGTTTTAAATATTATTTGGGTCTCAAAAACTAATTCCATGCCGTCCTTGACTTTTAAAAAGACATTATTGTATTTAAACTTATAAAATATATATTCTTAAAAAAATCCGTAAAGTATCAAGGTTTCATCTTTTTATCATGCCACCTTAGTCCACCTAATCTATTTAGGTTTGATACATCCTCGTGTATAGACTAGAAAATAGTTATTTGTCTCAAGATCGTAACCAAATAAATAAAACATAAATTTTGAAATTAATATTTTAAATAAGAATATAGTTACTGACATGAATTTATAGTATAAACTCTAGATATAAGTTTCGTTCCCCATTCCATATATTATAAAAAAGAAATGAACGAGACTAATATAAAATAAATTGTAAAAAATTCAAAACTAAGACCTCGCTCGATAATCATTTCGTTTTTTAGTTTTTGAAAATTAGAGTCTATTTTCTTCCTATTTTTTTTATAATAAATTGTATCTTTATCAAGTATGAGGTATAAATTTTTAGTCAAAATTAAACAATAAAAGCAATTTTTTAAAATAAATAAATAAAATCAATGGGTTGGAAAACGTAGGGTAGTGGGTACCTAAAGATGTGGGGCAAAGTATGCAATGAATAAGGTAGTGAGTTGGACTTTGTCTAAAATAGGACGAATTGGGAAGGCAATAATGAAAACGATTGATTGTGCACTTTTCTAGAAAATCTCTAAATTGTTGATGACGTGGATGCACACTTCACCTTAAAAAATTAAAAGGGGGAATATCTTCCAAAGGTAGAAAATCTTGCGGTGGGGTCAACTAATGCGATTTTTTTTCAGAAAAAGGGGGGGAAATAATTTAAAACACACCCATATTCACAACCATTTTCCATTATGTAGTAACCCATAAAAGGAAAAGAAAATATATATATATATATATTATTTCCATCTTTATATTTTAGAGTTTAGATTTTATTCCATTTTAATTTCAGTATTTTTAAATATCTAAAAGTCCATTTATATCGATTTTCTAAATATTTCTAAATATTTTTTTCATTTATAAACAATCAGAGAGTTAATCTAAACATGTTTTGATTTTAGTTATTGTACTTTAAATAAATTTTGAATTTAATCTTTATTACTAGTTTCCTGAGATTTTTTTAATAATTTTTTTGTTTTTTATTAGGACTCTTACTATAAATATTGGAAACATATTCACAAATTGTGTTTTGTTATATGAAAAAAATTATTATTGTTTAATCAATTTTGAGAGACTAAATTTTAAATTTATGGAAAATACAAAAATTAAATTAACTTTAAATTGAACATATAAAAAGTATTTTGAAAAAAAAAAAAAAAACAGAGAGAGAGAGATTTAAATATATTTTATTTGATGTTTAGAACTATGTGGAAGCCGAAGGAAAGGATTTTTCAGAGGCTGTATTTGACTAATGAATTTTTATCGTGACCTAATAGAAAATTAGCCAAATTCCTTTTTATTGACTTTCTAGAACTGTAATTTGAGGCACGTTATCTCCTTACCAACCGCTACTTCGCTAGGTATTTTAAAAAAAGATTAAGGTAAAAAATTCCAATGGATGGCGAAATAAATGGACACAGTCGTGAATTTATTAAATAAAATAATAATGGGTAAATGTGATAAAAAAAAAAATCAAATTTATATC
The DNA here is from genome assembly GCF_027475165.1 of Benincasa hispida. Taxonomy (NCBI): domain Eukaryota; kingdom Viridiplantae; phylum Streptophyta; class Magnoliopsida; order Cucurbitales; family Cucurbitaceae; genus Benincasa; species Benincasa hispida. Next base: position 50,278,774 of record NC_143484.1, on the reverse strand, counting down.
AACCTTATGCTGTTTTTGTATTATTATTAATATTAGCGATATTTAGAAGGAGAGAATTTAGATCTCTTAGTTGAGAATAAATATGTAAATTAATTAAGATATGTTCATAGTGATAGTGATTGTTATTTCTGTATCATTCATCATTGTTACATAATATTTATTCATGTGACAAATATACAATTATCTTAAATTTTTAAATAAAATTTAACTATGTGTTTGTTCAACGACATTCGAGGATGTAAAGTACGACTTTAGATGGGCTGATTGTTTTCGTTCATAAATTTTGCACATAGCCAATTTTGGTAATTTACATACAATTTCTATAAAATTTTGTAGTGTATTTAATAGATTAACTTACCATTCTGACCATAAAACCTCGATAGTTGTGTCCATTTAAAAACTACTAGTTCGTAAAATGTGCGATACACTTGAAATTTATTATTTAAATGTATGTATATATTTTACCAAATAGTTGTTGAAACTATTTGAAAAATAAAGACTTGAAATTTATTATTTAAATAAACTATTTTACTCAAATGTATGTATATATTTTTATAATTTATTTTAAAAATAAGTTCGTAACTATTAAAAAAAAAAAAATTATAAAATATAAAATTTAAAAAAGATAAAAAATGTGGTTGTCTATTCAAACACATCTTGACCATTAGAATGAGATTCTTTTTTTATATTTATAGTCTACATCCCATCCGTTCATAAAAATATATACCCTTCAATCCAAAATCGTTGTAACTAAAAAATAACAAACTTCCTTATTCAAATAAATTTCTATTATTAGATCACGATGCTTTATATTTATTGTATAGACACATTCGTACAAGGAAAAAATACAAAATTTCGTCTGTAACTCCCTCAATCTAAATACTTGGGACGAATGATAACATATAAATTATGAAAAATTATACGGACAAAATGAGGATGTAATTTTTTTTTTCTATCATAGCCTCTTTTATATATAATAGAGATATACAAAAATATAATTCTTCGTTTTTTAATGTTTTTATATATAAATAGTTTACTAGAGATTTGATTTTAATTTTATATCAGAAACCCTAAAAAACCAGAGACATACACAACATATTCATTATTAGATGGATGATGCAAGGCAAGAGATTTTTTAAAAAATTAGGGTCAACAATATTTTGATAGGTAAGATTTGAACAAAATTTTTATTTGTTCCTCAGAGTTTTTAGAACAGACAATTTTGATATTTAAATTAAAATTTAGTTTAAAAGAGACACAGTTAGTCTTTAAATTTTGAAATATTTTATTAGCACTAAGTATAAAAAAAACAGACAAAAAATACAAATCATTTATAAAATACATATTAATAAAGTCTAACGATCCATTTAGATTAATTTGAAAAAAAAAATGTTTTTCAAAAAATTCATTTTTATTTAAACACTTTTGATGAAAGTTGATCAAATGCCTTATTGGATTATCTTGAGAAAAAATAGTTTTTAAAAAAACTCATTTTTATTTAAACATTTTAATAAAAAGGGAATAAAATACACTTGAAAAGTTATTTTGAATGGTTGTCAAAGACTTCAATTTTTTTTCTCAAAATGACTTATTTTTTAAATTAAATATTTAAAAATATATTTCAAACGCACCCAAAATGGATACATTTTAATTATATTAACTAACTATGAACTCTACTTTAACGACCATTTTAAAGGTGATTTCAAAATTCATAGACTAATTAAAATCAAGTTGATGGGTTTGAAAGTGAAAGTTAGGCAGGTAGTAAGTGTGAGTTGATATGGAAATGAAATAAAAGATGGGGGAAGAAAATTGAAAGGGAAAAATGGTTGGTTGGAAATTTGGGAATAGTCACGTGATTTGGAACAGAGCAATCAAGTTGAGTCTCTCAAGTCTCAACTACCCATTCTGCCCAAACTCAAAAAATATCAACAAGTGGCCGACACCCTCTATTCATCCCTACACTTGTATTTCTATTTCTATCATGCTTTTTTTTTTTTAAATAAAAACATTTTTTTCTTAAAAAAAAAAAGAAAAATAATTAATTTCTACACCTCGGTCCCACCAACACCTTCACTCCCTTTATCATCACTTATTTGGTATCTTACGTGAAATTGATAGTATAAATATTATATTAGTTGAGTTATACTCATTTTGAAATAAGAGATTGAACTTTTAAATTCAAACCTAAGAAGAAGTACGTGTCAATTGTTGAAATAAGAGATTGAACTTTTAAATTCAAACCTAAGAAGAAGTACGTGTCAATTGTTAAAATTAATTAAGATTTATTTTAATGAATATTTTTTTTGTATTTTTTGATTTTTTTTTATTGAATCTATTGATATCTATTTAGTTATTTTGATTAAATTGCTTAGTCAAAAATGTTATTATTATTCTTTAGATAAGTTTCTTTGACCACCTCTTTTATCAGTTGTTTTGTCATGATATTATCAATTTGTTGAGATATGTCTAATATATAAAAATAAATAAATATTTTTTTAACTGATCACCAGTTTATTAGCTTTTTTTAGTTCTTACGATTTTTGGAAAAAAAAATAGAATTTATTATTATAATTTGATAAAAGTTTATAAATAATTTGGTAGGACTGCCACCAATAGATTTGATACACAAGTTTATGGGTTATTAAACACAGCTTTAAAAGTTGGATACTTGACGTGGAAAGTTAACTTTGTATTTTATTTTATTTTTTATTTTTTAAGTAACAGGAGACCCAATATCTAAATATAAAAATGTAGAATTAATGTGCTGCTTTGTTTATTTAATGTGTTTTTTGCCTATATATGGATAAATAAAACAAGATCCTAGTTGGCTTGGTGTCTAATCATGTCAACAAATTATTTAAAATTCGGCATGTTTTAAAATACAAATTACAAAACAAGGGACACGCGTAACTTTTAATCAATCAAGTAGGGTGGCGGGTTAAAGGACTCCCACCTTTTTTTTAAGCAAATAATAATATCTAAAAAAAAAATACATCTTTTCAGGTAAAATAACAACCTAGAGAGAAAACCAACGCAGAAAAAACACAACGTTTTGATCTCTCAAAGAATATGAAAAAAGCACGAGGTTGATGATTCGACCACTAAAAGATCTTTTGATTCAAAATTTTATAGATGTCTAAAAATAAAGTATACCTAAAAATAAGACTAAGACGTCAAATAAAAAATCTATATATTTTGGTTATATTTAAAAATGTATTATATATTATGCCATTATAAAATTTAAAACTAATCAAAATTAAGTTCTATAATTAAATTTTGTTTGTTACATTAAGTTGTTAAATTAATTTTAAGTCATTAAAATATAATTAAATTTACCACTCAACTCTTCGATTTAATATATTTATTATCAATTGAATTTTTTATATTGCACATTTATATTATCAATCTTTTATTAAAAAAATATTGGCAATGAACTTAAATATCTATATTATTTTCCTTGTTCTGTAGTTTTGTTAATTGAAGAGTTAACTAGCTAATTGTTTAATGTCAATTATAAGCCTTATGTATATATAAAAGAAGATGATGTAAACTAATTAATGCTTTTGATTTTTTTAAAAATAATTATAATTAGAAGTACACGTGTACAAGATTGTTTATTTTAAAAGAACTAACTTATTTTATTATTACTTAATCAATTAATATTTTTTTTAAAGACTAATCAATAATTTTAATAAATAATTTATGACGTTAATATATATTACCAATAAAAAGAGATTTAACGGAATATAATTATGGTTATTCATATATATCTTTTTAAAAGATTGTGGTTTTTCATATTAATTCACAATAATATAATAAATTATTATATTACCATTATTATTAATAAAATTAGTCATATATGTCAATATTTAAACATATTTATAAAAATTAAATACACTAAACAATATGAAGAAAGACGTAAAACAAATAAATAAAAAGATAAAAGTAAGAGAGAGAAACTCTTGGAAATAGAAAAAACTCACCTATTTGAGTAGTTATAAAAATCTTCAATGGACTGAGAGTATTTACCTTTGAATAAGATATTCATGTTTTTAAGGTTAAAAACTTGTACCAATTATAGTGATAAAATATTATTTCTCATTCTCACCTCTTATTCTTATGAACCAAACGACCCTAATGGCCTGTTTGGTACAAGTTTTTAACATGGGCAAAGAGAATATCTCATTTTAAGATATTTTATATTCCCTTTCATAACTACCCAAAAAGATTTTTTTTTTCTTTTTCTTTTTTTCTCCATTTTCAATCGTCTCTCTCTTACTTTTTATCTTTTTATTTTATTTGTTTTTCTTTTTTCCCGATGATAGTTAATAGATTTAATTTTTATAAATATGTCTAATTAAATTTATAATTGACATCTATAATTAATTTTATTAAGAATAATGCTAATATTATAATTTATTATATTATTAACATAATAAATGATTTATTAAAATTATTAATTAATCTTTAAAAAAATATTAATTAATTAACTAATAATAAAACAAGTTAATCTTTTTCAATTAAACAATTTTTGCACTCGTACTTCTAGTTTTAATCTATAACCATAGTTATTATTTTAAAAAAAAATTAAAAACATTGTTTGATGATTTAAAATCAATTAGTTTATATCAACTTCTTATATATAGAGAGCTTATAATTGACATTAAACAACTATTTGATTAACTCTTCAATTAACGAAACTATAAAAAAAAAAATATTTAAATTAATTATCACTATTTTTTTAAAAATTTGATAATATAAATATTCAATATAAAAAATTTAGTTGATAATAAATATATTAAATTAGAGGGTAAGTGAGTAGATTTAATTAAATTTTAATGGCTTAAAATTAATTTAATAACTTAATGTAATAAAAATTAATAATCGAAATTACTTTGTATTAATTTTATATTTTTTAATTGTATAAAAAAAGTATAACATATTTATAGACATCCTATTTTTATTTTCATACATAATCAAATAATTTTTTATTTTCAGACATCTAATTTATAAATATATTATTTTCTGACATCCTTTATTTTCAGATATCTATAAAATCTTAATGCAAACCACTCCTAATAGAGTTGTTCTTTTGTTTTTCTCATGCTTTCAGAAAATTTGTTATATATTCTCCTAAAAATTGAGGGTTAAAGTTGTTTATTTATTTATACTCAAAATAGAATTTTAATTTATAACGTAAAAAAAAAAACATATAATATAATTATTTTTCAACTAATCTCATAAAATAAACCATCAACAATAATGAAAAGTCATCTTGTCACTATATAATTATTTTCTTTTCTTTTCCTTTCTTTTTATTATTTTATTATTTTTTTAGTTATAGTCTTATAGATAATTTTATATGTGACATAAATAAAGTAGGTATGAGGACAGGAAACACAATTTACTGATTATCTCATCTTTATACTATTTTAAAACGATTCATTTTCACACTTATTTTGTTTTTTTTTTTTTTTTTGAGAAAATCTATTTTATTTGATTTGACACTATCATTTTCAATGTTTGAATTTCCTCCAAGTATACAGCTTTAAAAAAAGGTTAGGATTCTAATCTCACTCTATAATATTATAGATTTTAAAAAAAATTTAAAGCATGAAGATCAAGTTAAACATTTAAAAAGCTTATACATGCATGTTTATATTGATTTAAAATATAGAGATCAACCTAAAGTTTAAAATGATAAGATTTTCTCACCAAAGAAAAAAAAATTATAAAACAAACGTAAGCATAATCAGCCACAGCTCTGCTCGTTTTAATAGGAACTAAGTTCAAATTTTGTAATTCTATGTGCGATGTAATATTCTCGAGGTTAAAAATATTTGTCCATATATTTTCAATAAATCTTAAAATTAGTTATTATAGTTAGTTTATTGTTGAAATTGATGTTAAACAACTACACTTTAATAATAAACACTATTGAAGTTTGCACATTTATAAAAAATTCATCTTCTTATTTTCTCTATTTTACACATTTATCGAAGAACTATATCTTACAATTTTGCATCTCAAATACAAATTTTCTAACTCCAATATATGAGCTCCAAATTTCATAACTTGACTCAGTATCCCACACGTCCCCTTAAAGTGTTTTAATGGTTAAAATGAAGAAAGGACAAAAAGTAATAGGACAACTAATATGTATAAATTGAAAAAGTACATGGATATAATTTATAATTTAAATTCAACTACGTAGAAGATGTTATGAAAGTTTGTGGTTGAACTCCGTCAGATTAGTGATATGCTTCAAATAAAATAAATTTGATTTAGACAAATTTTTTTTTTAATACAACTATTAGGGATAAACTCCGAACCTCATAATTTTTTATGTACTCAGACGCTAATTAAGTTGTACTTGTTTTAGATTGATTTCGATAAAAGTTCAATGTATAGAGAATTATTTGAAGAGTGAAGAGATTCGATAGTCTTTATTATAAAAAGTATTTTGTATAAAATATTGGAACCTTTTAATTAGTACAAAATATATACGTGACTAAATGGATGGGGCAGAAAAAAAAGGGTGGGAACGGGGAAGGTGTAATCAATGGTCAGCCACAGCCCACCCAAACGGAGCCCGCGGTTCGTCTTGACCTGTCGCCCACGTTTCCACGTCGCGTGGTCATCACGCTTCCCTCGACGAATGTCGTGTGACCCGTTAAAATGGCATAACCGCGTTCGCCTGCCCGTTACGGCCGTCCGTTACGTCTCTTTCTTTTCCCATCAATTTTTCGTGGTTTTATTTATTGTCATAGTTAAAAATTAAAATGTCATTTTATAAATTTGTTCAATTTTAGTGTTGTTGAATTGTAGTTGATGTATTTTACAATAAATCTTAAATTTACTTTTCGTTATTAATTTATGGATGAAATCTTTTTGTTATGTGTTAGTATTATTACTTTAAAATTTAAAAATATGTTCATATATTACCTTTCCTTGCATGATATAATTATTTAACTAGTTTGGTTAAAAGAACTTTAAAATTTATATCAACTAAAATTAAAAAACCAAGATTTGTTTGATAATTATTTTGTTTTTGAAAATTAAGTTTATGGACATTATTTTAATCTCCAAATTTCTTCATTTTATCTACTTTTCATTAATGATTTAGAAAACAAAATAAAATTTTGGAAAAAAAAATAGTTTTCAAAATGTTGTTTTTATTTTTGGAACTTAGCTAAGAATTCAACCATTGTACTTAAAAAATATGTAAATCATGTTAAGAATTGTGAATGAAATAGGCTTATTTTTCAAAATAAAAAACAAACAAAATCAAATGGTTACCAAACAAAACCTAAAAGATTAAAATTAAACAAACATCTAAATATGTGAACCAAAATAATATTTTAATAAAAAAAATCTAGACTCATTCTCAAGCGATTGTGATTATTATTCTTCTTTTACTGTGCTTTATTTTCCTTCCATGCCCATCCATTTCACAAAATTTTATTTTATTATTATTATTTTTTAGAAAATGAAATTTTAAACTTCAAAATTAATAATGCAAGTTCTTTACTATTGAACTATACACTTATGATAGGCTTTAATTTTATATCTAATAAAGTTAAGTTTTTACAAAATTCTAAACCTTCAATTTTAAAGTTGTTTCCTTTTTTATTTATTAATTGATTTATATACGGTTTGTTCTGGTCTGATCTACTTATATTTTTTTTTATTGTGATTTAAACATTATATGAGATTTAAATTAAAAATTTTGGTTTTGAACAACTCATTTTAATTATTCTATATCTTACTCTATATACTTATTCGAGTTCCATTTTCTTCAGGAACTGTTTGGGAGATTAGAATATAATTAGAATTACTGAAAACTAGAGGAATGTTAAAACGAGAGATGAATCGAGGACAAAACAAAAATGAGATTGTAAAGCGTGAAAACAGTCCTAAAAAGAATTAGGTTGAAAACCATAGGAACGGAATAAGTTTGGTATTACAAATCAGGCAAAGAAAAATTCAATTTAAACCTGAGTTTTAGATTATATTTCATTACAAATTCATTCTATTACATTTCAAACAACCACTAAATAAAATTTATCTTTTAATTGTTTTTTCGGTGCGGTCGTGAATCCTGAAATGTTTTCTTTTCTTGTCCAAGGGTTTGCAAATGGTACATTTTCAAATCTTACTGCGTACGAATGAATATTCAATATAATGAAAAATGTTATCCTTTATCACTTGTGACAATGTTCAATACTTTTCGTAAAAGCAACACATCCTAAGTCAATTTCTAGATGTCATTTTTCCCAGTCAGAAATTTTGTCTTCCCTACACATTATCTTCCAAATTAAACCGCATTTAATTTTTTACTTATGAGCAAAGTTTTCCAATTTGACTTTTTATATGTTTATTTTTTTAATTGCAATAATAATAATAATAATAATAAAATAGAGGGAGACAAATCGAAAATTTAAAATCCATATATTGAATTGGCAAACCGTAGGGTAATTACATCCCTCTTTCTGTTTTTAGCCCATTCTCATTCTCCTTATAATTAACTAATTATTTATATTTTTTTAAGAAAAGTTTCAACGACAATAGCTGGAACAGTCTAACCTTTAGCTTATTTGTCGGAAGTCAAACATCTTATTCAATTAAATTATGCTTAGATTGTTTAATTTATTGTTTAATTGATAAATGATAAAGTAATTAAGAGATTGAAGCATGTATATAAATAATGTAAATTAATTCTTACGATAATGATTTATCAAACTAAGAACAATTTCAATTCTCCGTGTGGGAGGATGAGATTAACAAACAACATCAATCAGTCCTTTTTTTGTCTTTTTTTAATCAACGAACACGATGAAAGATGGAGAACATAGCTTACAATATTTCGAAAATAATTAAAATTTCCTAAGTAGATAACCTAAATTGTATCTCAAAGATGAGATCTTAAAGGTTCATTTGATAATCATTTGATTTTTGTTTTTGAAAATTAAGTCTATTTCATCTACATCTTTTATAATGATGTGTATCTTTATTAAGTATAATGGTTGAATTTATAGTCAAATTCCAAAAACAAAACAACCTTTTGAAAACAACTTTTTTTTAGTTCTCAAAATCTGGCTTAATTTTTTTAAAACCACTAATAAAAAATAGATAATAAAAAGAAGAAATTTAAAGGTGAGAATAGTATCCATAGGCTTAATTTTAAAAAACAAAATAATTAACAAATAGGGCTTTAATAACTTTCATGCTATTTAAAATAAGATTGTGAAGTTAAATCTTTTACTAATCAGTCCGAGAACTTCCAATTATATTTAATAAGTCTTTAAATTTCTAATTCTATGTTTAATTGGTCATTGGACGATTGAACATTGTATTGGATACAAACTTAAAAGTTTGATAACTTGTTAGATAAAAATTTTAAATCTATATCTAAAAAATTCTATCAAATTTTAAAAAATATTTAAAATACTAGAGATTCATTAGACACAAATTGAAAATTTGAGCTCCTATTTGACATTTCAAAGAGTTGAAAAATTATTGGACACCCGATTGAAAATTAAAAAGAAATAAAACTTTTGAAAACAAATTTTCTTTGTGGGATACAATCCCATCAAGCTGACATGATTAAATAAGTTGAATAGAAGTAAAACAATGTACACATGGTGACTTGAATCTATAATGATACTTGTGGGATGACTTCTTATTCCAAGAGTAATGTACCTTAAAAATGTCTAACAGAAAAAGAACAGTTGATTAATACATAATCTTCCCGTGTTTTCCACCGGCAATAACACTTTAGGCTGTGGATATTTGACTTTTAATAATCCACATTTTCGGCATTTAAATTCTAAATTTAATACTTTCCTTCGGAAAAGGACCAATCGAATTTGAAACAAAGCAATACAAAAAATTATGGCAAAGGCAAAACTACAGCCGTGTTGGATAAGCCCTCGTTGGGTGCGTGTGTACAAAACAAATTCTGTCAACCTACAATGTTAACCCTCAAATTTTGCATTTGATTTTGAAAAAGCGATAGGATGACTCGTCTTTCGATATAAGATTGTTAAACAAAAAATACTGACAATCACTAAAATAATAAAAATACTAACAAGTAAACAAGAAAAGACATACAAAATTTGGTAACCCAGTTCGCTGATGAACTACCTACGTCTGGGAGATAATGTGCCCAAAAAAGATAATTCACTAATATTAAAGAGTTAAACAGTTTATAATGCAGTACTTATCTGTAATACGAGCAATACAGTGACTTATGTAGAGTTCAATCCATTGAACACCTAGGCTCCCCCTAGATGTGAGACTCCCTCTCAAGTGAACTTAGGTTCCCCCTAAGTTTGACAATATTATTGTTGATTACCTCAGCTTTCGCCGATGAGTGAGACACCTCCCATGATGATATCTTTCCTCAAGTCAGCAAACTCCTTTCACTGATGAATCTTAGGATCCCCTAAGATGGAGAACCTTCTTCAAAGCTGAATCTTAAGCTCCCCCTAAGATTGCGAATCCCTTCTCTGACATCAATAGCTTAGGCTCCCTCTAAGACCATGATTTACTTCAAAGTGTTGCAGTTCAACAGGTGAAGAACTTGCACAAGGGAATGGTGAGCAACAAGCAAGAACACAATGATGCACAACAATGACCATAAAGCATAAAACGTCTTGCTTGTTTAACAAAAGCGGAAACCTGATTAGCATAACTCTCCTTTAATAATCGATTCCAAGAAAGAAAACAAATCCTCATTTGGAAAAGAAAAGCCACGCTTCGTAAAGAAAAATACCGAACAAAATATTACACCCAGATATTTTCAGATAAGGAAAATATTCTACAGGAAGATACTCTGATGTCACATACAGATGTTAGACTTTATTTGAGACATCTGCAGAAACTAGTGTCATAGAAAAAATATAAAACAAACTAAACAAACTCCCCATTTGGCTTATATTTTTATTTCTTTTATATGCAGAACAAAAGCAAACAACCAAATATCAGTAAGAAAAATATGTCTGAAATAAAGACTTGATAAAAAGTATAACATCATTGGTAACAATACAAAACATGCCCAAACGAAAAAGGTTTTCAAATCAACTCAAATCATAAACCATAAGTCTAGAGCAACATCAACCCAAATACAAAATCAGATGTAGCAAAATATCAAATAGTAAAACCAAAAGCAAAGCTAAACACAACAACCACAACCAAACACTCCCCTTTCTGGCTGTAAAAAAAATAAACTCCTTGGTCGAGAAGTAAACGCTCTTCCATCTCTGGACAAGATAGACCACATAATCTGTGAAAGCTCATGAACCTCAGTCTTTCTCTCCTGAAGTCTATGTTGAAGGACTGTGAGGTCTGATGCAGAAGTAGGATCAGTCCCAATTTTCAATTTCACAGAATCATGAAAATATAGAACCCTAAGTATACATTCTAAAACCAAAATTTACAGCATGCTAAAAAAAAAGAAAAAAGAATTTGGGGCTTAGATTACTAACCTTTTGAAGAACCTATTCTTCATGAAATAACTTCTCGATCTGCCCATGAACACTTCATATCTCCCTGAGTCACGAACAAAAATAGCAGCACCAAAAAATGGCCACCACCACAAAAGAACCTTCTTTATTCTCCTTATGGGTTGCGAATTTCACTTTTTTGGGAGAGGGAAAAAGATTTGAGAGGAAGAAGTTTTTGGGGATTGTGCGTTGGAGAGAAAAAAAACTCACAGACACTCTGGGCTTTACCAGGAAGAAGATGAACTGCATCTCAAAACTTCCCATTCCCACGATTGTTAATGAGAGAAAATAAGGAGGAGTTATTTTTCATAACTGCCTCATTTAGTTTAATTAAAAAAATAAATGTAATATAATATATGATAACCAACTTATCATATATTATACATTATACTATATATTGTTAATGATAGAAAATAGGGAGGATTTATTTTTCATAACTGCCTCATTTAGTTAATTAAAAAAATAAATTTAATATAATATATGATAACCAACTTATCATATATTATACATTATACTATATGTTATATATAATATAATATATAACCTATAGTTTATATTTTATCAAATACAGTATAATCTATAGTTTGGAATTCTCTCAATAACATATAGTATTTAATATTAATCAAATTTACATTAAATACAATTATATGAATCCAATTCATATTACTAATATTTGAATCATATTCAAATATTTATATCTTCTCAATAAACTTTATATTATAATGTATCAAATACGTTATGTTAATTATATCACATATAATTAATTTAGATTAATTATATCATATATAATCAATTCCCTTAATTAATTTGAACAACTCAAATTAATCCAAGATTAATTTAATTCTCAATAATCCCGGTTGAGCTACAGAGGGGACCTTATGGACCTGTAAATTGAAGCTCCAACGCTACTCGGATAATTAATTAAACTCCTTTAATTAAATTACCCAACTTCTATTAATTGTTAGTCACTCCACTAAAGGTCAGACAACTGTACTATTCGCACTACAAATATATTTCTATGACCATTGGATATAACCAGTTAGAAGTGCGATGACCTTTCACAAATTTCTCGTAAGTACAACTGGGCTAAAATTACCATTTTGTTCCTATAATTATATCTAACTCCTTAAGTACCACGGATCCCTCTAATGAACAATAAGTCATAGTCCAACTATGACCAAATCCCTGTCGGGCCAAGAGAGGGTGTGGCGCCACATTATTCAAGCCCCAAAATCAACCCTTAAGGGAGCAATTTATCTACTTACCCCGACATTAGGGAATGATTGAATTCTGTCTTGTGTAGTTGTGTTTCCAGCTCCCTAATCAGACGAATCCCTAAAATGATAGGCATATTGAGTCAAAAAACTAACCACTCTTACCCATCCAAATCAAAGGACCTCCTTTATAGGCAGGAATTCACTACTCATTCAGGATTCATGTTATGTCACTTATGGTCATTCTGGTGAAATGTAAATCTCTACTATTACCAGTGTTATATAATGAGACTATTCATTTTGTGGTCCGGTTTATATACAAATCCTTTTGTATAGAATACCCACGCTCACATATCTTCACATGAATAATCATGATCGGATCATTTGTAGAACTTTATAACAATTGAAACATCTACATAGCGGGCCGTATTTGTAGTATTACCAGGATAAGGTACCTAGTCTTATCCATCTACTACAAATCGTTTAGATTATCAGTTAAACACAATTCACCTATATGTTTCTATATATATGTTTAAGTTATAGAAGATAACCTTAGATGTTTGTTTATTGGTTTTGTGGGTTAATGCTACTAAATATTGAATAAAATACCTTAGAGTTTATTATATAAATAAACTATTTGTACAATACAATTACAAACTACAGAACTCATGAGATTTAGGACATCAACTCCAACATGTGCATCATGGGCTCAAGGTCACGAGATTCATTTAAGAGCAGGTGAAGGATATGACCACTAAAAGAAAACTCAATTAAAGCTCTGCTTGGACCAGGAAGATGATGAGTTGTGGTGGTAGTGTCCAGGTCAGGAACATGGTGATCCTGTAAAAGCTTGGGGTTGATGAAGAAGAGACTTGGAGAAGCCCCAATAGGTTTTGTGGGGGATAGAAGATCAAACTTTTGGGACAACAGGATACCACAGATAAAAGAAGAAAATAAAATAGGCAACTTAAGAGTTGTGTACCCAATATGCCTTTTAATCTTATTCAACATAAACACACCATAATTGAAGTGAGCTTGAGTCCCTATCTGATACAGTAAGGTTGCAAGAGCAATGGATAAGCCTAATTTGTGAGAGGAGAGGCACTAATTATAAATGCCAATCCTGGGCAGAAGGGAATATTTAACACTTAAAACAACTATAGGCAATTGGCCCCTTCGAGGCCAAGTGGAATGGGCTCCTCCAATCAGTTCAGACATTAAATCTCTGAGGGAAAGATGTTCCTTCACATTCTCAAGCACATTTCAATGCATAAATTGGTTGATCACAATGATAGAGAAATAAAATAGATGATGCCTGATATGCACCCTCTGGTAATCTGGGTTGGCTGATCTGCAAAACTAGAGGGAAGATTCACTATAAATTCACGAACAAGTTGGGGATAGTAAGGTCCCAAGTTTAAAACAGTCCGTTCAAATCCAACACCATGAATAAACTCCATAAGCTCAACAAACTCTTGAGCATGGTTGATAATTCTTTCTGATACATAATTTTATGCTTAACAGCATACTTCCATAGGCTGGCACCCTTCTCAGAGTGGAATGAAACACCATCTAACAACATAGAGGGAACGTTGGAAGTAGCTGACTGTTTTCTTTTGGCCTAAGTGAAGGCCCTAGTGAATGAGCAGAACTAGTATCAACATTGTCCAAGGTACTCTTGAAACCCCAGTCTGAAGCTTCCTTAGAAGAAAATTTCTTGGATTCATTCTCAAATGTCTCAGAGGAGGCATCGACATTTACATTAACAACATCAAAAGCACCAACATCAAGTACAACTTTTCTTGATCGACGCTCTGCAATAGTAATATCATCTTCTTCGTCTTTATCATCAGAATGAGCAGAGCGAGGAGAATTCACATGACTTTGATTGCTGGAGTCTGTAACTTCCTCAGATAAAACATCATGTTTCATATTCTCAGGAATTTCAGTAGTCAACAAATCACTAGTCACGAGTCTTTGATTCGCTAAAGAGGAAGACTCAACCAGATTTTTGACATTCTCTTCAAAAATTTAAACCTTTTCACTAGGCCCAGTACAAGCCACAATTGGAATTGTATGAGCATTTAACGAATCAATAGCATCAAGCATGGAGGAAGCAGAAATAATATCTTCATCAACAGACTTTAAAACATTTTTTTCAGAGACATTCATACCTTCAGTTTCAATTAGCTCAGCAACATTCTCAACAATACTCTCAAAAGGTACAGACAAATTATCAAACTCAAAACTACCAAAATAGCAACAGTTTCTCTCAAAACAGTATCAGAAGCATGTACAGTAGAGTTAGCAATATCATAACCAGATGCATGATTTTCATCAATAATTAATCTACTCTCGGAAACCCTAACTTCTACTTGATTAATGAAAATCGATTCGACAATTTCATTAAGGTTTCTAGGCATGGCTATAATATTATTCATGTGATTAGAAGAATCATTTGAAGCAGATTTTTCAATATTTGGATGGATTTTCCTCCCAAGTCCAATTAGTTCAGACAATGTCAAGTAAGAGAAGCTTACCTTTTCTTTTCCTTTTGTTTCGTTAAACAATCTTACCCCAGAGCGTCTCCGTTTCGACGAGGGAGGAAGAACTCTGATTTCGTTCTGCTGAGTGGGGAGTCCACGCACACGAACTTCATACTTGTTGATTGAAGCACGAGGAACATCCTTAGGCATATACAAATTTCATTTGACCTTCTCTTTGTATCTCACCATTTTTCTATCATAAGTGTGAGTTCCTTGACGAGTACACACCATTAGAGGAGGCTTAGTATGGCAAATAACCACACAAATTTTGTAAAGAGACGGTTGAGAGAACAACAAACCCATGACTCAACGGGGAAACCTGTTACGATCAAACTGCCAACAATTCAAATTCAAAAGTAATTTAAAAATAAAACACAGTTAGACTCCCTTGAACTTCCAACAACCGCAATTAAGGTGGTTAAGTGCATTAATAACTTCATGGACTTGAAAGCTTGATGGGTTGAGATCCTCAACTTAATGGTCCATGAGTTTAATTGCTATGCCTTCAAGACACAAAGACCCAAAGCTGACCTCAGGGTCTCAAAATGATTAGCATCTAGCACCTTGGTAAAAATGTATGCATATTGATTTTTAGTGTTTACTTGCTTTAACTTGATCTTTTTACTTTCCACAAGGTCACGTATAAAGTGGTGTCTGATGTCAATATGTTTAGTACGATTGTGTTGAACTAGATTTTTGGCTATATTGATTGAATATATGTCGCCACAGTAAAGAGTCATGACATCTTGTGGGACATCATACTCCAATAACATTTGCTTCATCTAGGTCAATTGAGTACAACTACTATCGGCTGCAATGTATTCAACTTTAGTCATCGACAAGGAAACACAATTTTGTTTCTTACTGAACCAAAAAATCAAGTTGTTTCCCAAGAAGAAATAACCTCCAGAAGTACTCTTTCTATTCTCTAAGTTGCCTGCTCAATCAGCATCACAGTAGCCAACTAATAAGCTACTTATTTCAAACGTATATAGTAAAATGAAGGAAATCTAAACATAGAAATCCAGTGAGCGGAAATGGATCGTTCCAAATTTCATTATTAAAGAACTCAAACAATTACAGCCTAAATGGAAATGATTATGAATAAACTATACATTACAACATGCTTCTTATAAATGAACAAACAAGGGATAGAGTATGCACACTTGACGTTCAAACAATTCTTGCAATGAGTTCATGATCTTACGTGCAATGACCATGTTGTCATTCTTATTGGCCAATGCATCAGGTATGCTAGGCAAAATGTGAAGTTGGGCCACCGAATTAGCCTTCATACCTCATATGCATTACGAACATTTCGTGGTGCATCAGGGGTCAGGACTTGAGGACACTTCTCAACTACGACAAACTCGAGGTCGTTCACCATGAAATACGTTTTAATAGACTCTTTCCAACGTATGTAATCGGTCAAATTAGAAAAGGCAACTAACGAAAAATCATACAATGACATGTTGCTGAAAAAACAAACATATAGTTTTGCTATGTTAGATTTTAGCAAATACTCTTTTAAAAAAAAAAATCCAATCTGGTTTAGCAAAATCTAAATGAACCCCGTGACACATCTAGTTTTGCAATGACACTTCAGTGGTTTAGGACAAAAGCCACTGAAGGATAGTCAATTTATCCCTCATCTGAATTGAGACACTCTCAACCAATCATTACACCAGAAAAACTCTTATTCCTATAATGACTAGCCATCATTGATTTGGTCAAGAAATCATTAACTTGCTTAACAATTTTAGATCCTAGAGTTTCGCCCCAAGTAGCCAATCTAAAGGGAAAAAATCTAATTGGGGCAAAAACTAAAGCGACCCTATCCATTTATGGAGTTCGCCTTGATATTAACCAACCGCACAAACCATCCGAAGAGGGACGCTCCCAGGGTGCCACGAGGTCGTGCAAGAAGATCTCATGGTGCAAACCAATGAAGGAGACTGCAAGACATGTTAACACACATACTTCACCCACTTACTATAAATACTCTCTCCATTCACCTTGATATTGACCATGAAAACACCATCCGAATGGAGATGCTCCCAGGGCACCACGAGGCCAAGCATGAGTCTCACAACGTGAACATTTAGGGAGAAATGTGAGTGGAATTGACATGCCATATATATCTTTTCCTCCCACTGAGTATTTTAAGAACCTAGGGTTTAGTTTACTTAGAAAAAAACATGGCGAATTATTTTAACTAAGTGACTGTTTAGGTTTGCCAAAAAGTAACTCTTACTTTGGAAAGTTGAACAACTTTTGATCATCATTCATTAAACACTTTAACGAACTTATAATAAACTATTGCATGCTTGTAGAAAATCTATCTAATACACCTTTCTAGGTAGGTTCTCAGGTAGGAGTGTTCCGTTTCCATCAGTTTAAATACCCCAGCCTAGCCAGAACCCGCCTTAGATAAAAGGTCCCTTATAGATAGATTTATTACAAATTTAATCTTTTATGGAAATCAATTTAATCCTATTAAACTGATTTAAAAGATTAAACTTAGGTTTCCAATCTCATTAGAACCATGAACTTAGGTCTATCTCAATTAAATTTTAAAACTCTTTTAAAACATGATTTTTCCTAAGTTCGCATGCAACTCTTGGTTATTGATTTTAATTCTAATTTCATTAATTATAACTCTTATAAAAAATGAAACAATCAAAACCAAACACAATGTGAAGCAACAAATTCTCAAGGCATTTATAACTCTTATAAATAAACATAAGTGTCATGCTCCATGTATTGTTCATTCATTACTATTTTTATATAACTCTTATATAACAAAGTAATGAACCAAACATACATACTCTTATACACCCTTAACTATAACACTTATAATATAAAGATGATGCATGAATATGCTTAATGCATGCATAAATATAACTTTTATATTATATGATGCCTGTGCATGCTTTAATGTAATTTAATAATGCAATCTACTATATTACAACACTTATAATATAATGACGATGCATGAATAAATGCATAACCTAAGGTGCGTTTTAAATCTATATGTCATACATTATGGCATATAAACAAACATACATCTCATGTACATTAAAAATAATGATGATGGACCGGGATACTATGCCTCAAAATTCGAAATAAACTAACTATTACATTGAACCATCAAGTCGACCGGTTCAAACAAGCGAACTGGGTCTTGAACCACTCGGGTGAATCCTCGTTCCACTGATTGTGTAGCTTTTCCTTGTGATCGTCGAGTAACGTTAGTCGAATAACCACGATCGAGTACCTTTAACTATGCGATGAAGTATGAAGGCCACTCGATTGTGCAACGCACCAAGTTTAAACGCATGCCTAAACGATCGATTAGACGACAACTATGTGGTGAAGCATGATCATCTAGACGATCGAAAAGCAAGCAACGAGTATCACATACCAAGTGATCGAGTAGCCAGTGACTATGTGATAAAGCATGCTGGCCTACTCAATCGTTTAGTGTGCGCGCCTACCATGCAACGAGTATCATATACTATATGCCATCGTTTACCCCCATCGTTTACACAATCGAGTAGCCAACACAAACCAATCGAATAAACACTTTACTCGTTCGTTTAGCATCAACCATACGATTGTTTAGTAAATGCTACATGATCGAGTTAGAACTTTTCTACTCGATCGTTTAGCCAATTAATCTAAACGATCGTTTAGCCTGGGCTACACGATACGACCAATATTTGGTATTCTTCTTCCTCGATGAGAACAACATCTCCATGCCTTCTTTGAAACTTTATCACGAACGACTCAAGACTCTTCAAACTCTTTGAATACAGACTCGATAGCAAGTTAATTATGCCAAAAAATGCAGGAGCCCTTACAAATTAACTTTGAAATGTAAAAGAAAGCATTAAAACAGAGGCGATCATCCCGAAACATCCATCAAACCATCCACAAACACACTTAACACTTAAATGCATTGTAGAAAACACTTAAAACCCATCAAGACTGTAAAACAAAGTTCAATACAACAACGGAATTTGAAATATCTGAATAACCTGGCTCTGATACCAATTGAAGGAAATCTAGACATAGAGATCCAGTGAGTGGAAGTAGATCGTTCCAAATTTCATTGTTAAAGAACTCAAACAATTACAGTCTAAATGGAAACGATTATACATAAACTATAAATTACAACATGCTTCTTATAAATGAACAAATAAGGGATAAAGTATGCACACCTTTGAAGAACTCTTTCTTCAAGTATCCCTCGATCAAACTCCAATGCGTCCAACGTAGTACTCGAACGCAACGATCAGAACAGCCAACAACACGAACTGAAGAATCCTTGATCACTATTGAGTCCAACTCGATCCTCGAACCTCGAACCTCGAATGCAACTGGAACACCACCACAAGAGTTACCTTGTATTCTTGGTATGAGAATCCAGAAGTTGTGGGCTCTGTGTGACTTTGGATAGAGGAAAGGAGGAGGTAGATAATCGAGTAAGTGGGAGATGGATGGAGTCTATCGTATAGACTAGATACTCGATCGTTTAGTAAAAAGAAGCCTATCGTGTAGACTTTGGTACTTGATCATTTAACATTGAGTACGAGTAACTATCGTATAGTAAACTCAATACTCAATCGTGTATGCTCTCTACGCTATCGTTTAGTAAAATTATTTTACTCGATAGCCTTTTCTGTGAGATCAATACGAATGAATCAACTACCGATTTGGAAAATAATTTTCCTTTTATCTTACATTTACCATAATTGTTTTAAAAACCTCCCACTCAAGTTGGTTACTAAAGAAAAAGAGTAATTATCATATAATTAATATATTATAAATAAATATGATAACCAACTTATCATATTATATTTATAACCTATAGTTTTAATATTTCATCATATGAAACATATAAACCATAGTTCTTTTTCTATGTTATGGTATTTAATATAAATCATATTTATATTAATTCCTCCAATTAATGTATTTGATACATCAAATCAATTATATCACATATAATTGAATCAATTTAATTATATCACATATAATTAAATTTCCTCTTGTTAATTTTAACACTTCAAACTAACCCAAAATCTGATTCTCAACTTGAACCCATTGAGCTACCATGTGGACCTTATGGACCTGTAGCTTGAAGCTTCAACGGTACGTGAATAACTGACTAAACTCTTTAATCATGAGATCCACCATTCATTAACTGCTAGTCACTTCACTAAAGACCAAAAGTTGCACTCTTCGCACTACAGATATATTTCTGTGTCCATTGGATATAACCAGTTAACAGTGCTGTGACCCTTCACAAATCACTCATAAGTACAGTTGGGCCAATTTACCGTTTTGCCCTTGTAGTTATACTAACTTCTTAAGTACCACTGATTCCTTTAATGAACAATCAGTCATAGTCCTACTATGACTGAGTCCTCTCTTCCCAAGAGAGGGTGTGACCACAATGTTCAGGACCTGAAATCAGCCCTTAAGGGAACAATTTATCTACTTACCCCTACTTCGAGGAAGGAGTGAATTCCGTCTTGTGTAGCTGAGTTTCTAGCTCCCCAATCAGATGAATCCCCAAAATGGTAGGCTTGTTGTGTTGGTAATCTGACCATTCTCACCCATACATCAAAAGACCGCCCTCATGATCAGGAGTTTCTAACTCTTCAGGATTAAGGTCATGTCACCTATGGTCATCCTAGTGAAATGTAAGTCTCAATTATCAACAACGCTATATAAAGAGACTAATCATCTCGTGGTCCAGTCTTATACAAACTCTTTGTATAGGCTACCTCTGCTTGCATGTCTCCATATGAATGGTTAGGATCAGACCATTTGTAGCACTTTACAACACTTGGAACATCTACAAAGTGGACCGTATCCGTAGTGTCACCAGGATAAGGTATCCCTTCTTTATTTTTAAACTACAGACCATTTAGGTTATTACTTAAGGCATGACTCACTTGTATGTCTCCACATACATGCTTAAGTTACATAAAATAGCCTCGGATCTTAGTTTATTGGATTGAGTAAATGCTTATAATATAACACTTATTTTATTAATAACAATATGTCCACAAAATGTTTACAAACTACGAGACTATCAGAAGAATTAGGACACCAATTCCAACATAAACCATATTTGCTTATGCCATTTATGTACTTGATTATCCTTTTTACACTAAGTAAATGACTGTTTTTAGGACAAGATTGATATCTGGCACACATACCAACAACAAAAGCAATATCTGGCCTGCTGGCTGTTATATAGAACAAGTTCTCAATGATGCTTCTATATAGACTTTCATTGGCTCGAGCTCCACTTAATTCTTTTGACATTTTCGCATGAGTTGGAGCTGGAGTTCTTTTGACACTAGCACTTTCCAAGCCGAACTTCTTCACTAAATTCTTGGCATATTTGCTTTGAGAGATAAAGCTTCCCTCATTCAGTTGCTTTATTTGAAATCACTAAAAATAGAATAGTTCTCCTACCATGCTCATCTCAAATTCTTCCTACATCTGTCTCATAAAGAGCTCGACCATCTCCTGTGACATCCCTTCGAAAACAACATCATTTTCACAAAGAGAGACTTATCAACTCCTCTATGGCTATATCTGATGTTGACAAGGAACTCGGTTAACCATTCATACCAGGCCCTGGGTGTCTGTTTGAGGCTATAAAGAACCTTGTTGAGTTTTTATACATGGTCAGGATGTATAGGATCCACAAATCCTTTGGGCTGAGCAATGTACACTTTCTCCTTTAGATATCTGTTTAGGAACGCACTATTTACATCTATTTGATAAAGTTTGAATTTCAAGAGGAAAAAAATACCAAGCAAGAGTATGATAGCTTCAAGTCTTGCAATAGGAGCGAAGGTTTAATCAAAATCCATGCCTTCTGTTTGAGTGTACCCCTGAGCCACTAACCTAGCTTTATTTCTCGTGACATTGTTGTTCTCATCTGTCTTGTTCTTGAAAATCCACTTTATCCCAATTATATTCACAGATTCTGGTATGAGAACGAGAGTCTAGAAATCGTTCCTCACAAATTGTCCTACCTCTTCTTGCATTGCATTGACCTAACATTCATCTTCAAGAGTTTTTTTTTATACTTCTTGGTTCAATAGGAGAAGTGAAGCAAATATTACTGATCATCTCAAGATAGTTGACTTTATCTTTCCTTCTAGTTGTCACCCCTTCTTTAAGATCACCAATTATGTTGCTAAAGGGATGATTTTTACAAACCCTACTGGAAGGTTGCCTGTTACTATCCTCTGTCTGCTAAAAAATATTCAGCTTGTCTACCATAGGAATTTTGGAATTCATGTTCGATGGCATGTCAGATGAGATGTTAAGGACATTAGTAATGACAAGGGAAGTAGCGTGATAGAGTAAACATGCAAAAAAAAAAAAAGAATGGAAGCTAACAGAATCATTAAGCACTCTAATTACATTAATTTGAGTAACAAGCATGCTGAAAATAAGTTTTTTAAATAATAGCGTTTCATTTTGGATATCTTTGATGATTTCCACTTGATTGTCGGGAATGCCCTAAAACTCGCAGTTCGTATTGACTAAATATATTCTAGTTTTGCAATAAAAGTATTATTGAGACTTCATTCAATAAGAAGTGTTATTGAAATTGCATTATGTTATAAAATCTAATAAACAAACCCATGACTATAGTATGAATACTTTAACTTTATGTAGAGACATAAAAGATGATCAAGTTTTGGTATATAGCTAAAAAGGTCTATAAGTATATGGATGAGATTGGGCACTTCATCCTGGGGACACTATGGATGCGACCTATTTTGTATATTGATACAAACAATGTGAGCCCGAAATCGTTCATTTGGAAACATGCGAGTGGGGGCACGCAAAAAACGTTTCCATAAGACTGGACCACGAAATAGTCACTTTTATTTGTTATTTAAATATGGTTTAAATATATAAAAATGAATATGTGTTAAAATTAATTTAATATTTGATATTAAATTACTTAAGTTTTATTTAATAATTAATTTATGAAATTAATTAAAATTTTCATTTTTAAAATCAAAATAGATTTTATAAAATCAAATTTTGATTTTTGGGATAAAATTTGAAAATTAGAAAATAAAACACTAAAATGGGAAATATTGATTTTCCATTATCCATTTTATTTAGTTGCTCACTCAAAATCCATCTTCTTTGCCTTGTCTTCTCTGAACATGAGCTGCAATGCAAGTCTCTCCTTTGCATGTCGATTTGCAATATAGTGAAGAGATTGGAGTGAAAATCGGGCATGCAACCTATAGAGATTTTGAGAGAAAATTCGGTTTGAAGAAAGAGTTCTTCAACTAGTTTTCTGCAGTGAGCATTTCTCCTTCGTCCCTTGATTCAAGCTTGTTTTGAGTCCCACAACTCAATCTAAAGCACCAAGAGAATAGTGGGGAAGATCTTGAGGTGGTCTACAATAAGATTTGGAGAAGATAGCAGTTGGAGAAGGAGTTTTGAAGAAATTCTACAAGTGGTATGTCTTGAAACTCACTTGTTTTTTGCAAGAGTATGCTTTATACTTTGCCAAAGTTAGTGAATTTGAATGCTTAGATGATCCTTATGCTTCCGCTGTTGCTGATACAATCTTACACCACCTTCCCTAAATAAGATGTCATATGTCCCGTAGACCCAGACTCTTCAGGTGACCCTCGAACGCTTTAGCCGTGAGAGTCTTTGTAAAGAGAT
Source organism: Benincasa hispida (assembly GCF_027475165.1). Classification (NCBI taxonomy): domain Eukaryota; kingdom Viridiplantae; phylum Streptophyta; class Magnoliopsida; order Cucurbitales; family Cucurbitaceae; genus Benincasa; species Benincasa hispida. Next base: position 50,254,774 of record NC_143484.1, on the reverse strand, counting down.
CAACGACATTGTGCTCCGACGCGATCTTCGTGACTATCAAATCACCGCGATGTACAATCTCCCTGATTAAGTAATATTTACGTTCAATATGCTTGCCTCGACGATGACTCTGAGGCTCATTCGAATTTTTCATAGCCCTGCTGTTATCACAATAAAAAGTGATAGGCAAACCCATATTTGGAACAACTTCCAAATCTGTAAAGAATTTCCTCAGCCAAACAGCCTTCTTAGCTGCTTCACAAGTGGCTACATATTCGGCTTCCATAGTGGAGTCCACGATGCATCTTTACTTAATGCTTCACCACACTACAGTCCCTCCATTCAAAGTGAACACTGACCCATATGTCAATTTGCGAGAGTGTTTATCGATCTGAAAGTCAGAGTCTGTATATCTTGTAAGGATCAGATTCTTTTCTCCATACACGAGCATGTAGTCCCTCGTTCTCTGAAGATACTTGAGGATCGTCTTGACCGCTGTCCAGTGATCAAATCCTGGATTGGACTGATACTGACTGACAATCCCTATTGTGTAGTAAGTGTCAAGCCTGGTACACTACATTGCATACATTAAGCTTTCTACAGTTGAAGCATAGGGAATTCGTCTCATCTCCTCAACCTCTTGAGGTGTCTTAGGACATTGATCCTTAGACAATACCATGCCACGCCTGAAGGGTAACAAACCCCTCTTGGAATCTTGCATCCTGTACCTGATCAACACTTGATCGATGTACGATGCCTGAGACAAGGCTAACCTCTTGTTCTTACGATCCCGAAGGATCTGGATCCCTAGAACATACTGTGCCTCACCCAAATATTTCATTTGAAACTATGCAGCTAGCCATTTTTTAATGTCAGTCCGATACCCTACATCATTCCCAATGAGTAGGATATCATCCACATAATGTAGCGGGAAAACTAATGTGTTGTTAATGATTTTCTTGTAGACACAAGACCCATCAACATTTTGATCAAAGCTAAACGACTTGACCGCAGTGTCAAATCTAATGCTCTATGATCGAGATGCTTGTTTCAGCCCATAAATAGACCTATTAAGCTTGCAAACTCTTTGCTCTTCATCTGGAACTACGAACCCCTCTGGTTGAGTCAATAGATGGTCTCCTCAAGATTACCATTAAGAAAGACAGTCTTGACGTCCATTTGCCATATCTCATAATCATAAAATGTGGCTATGGATAGAAGTATCCTGATAGACTTGAGCATGACAACAGGTGAGAGAGTTTCCTTATAGTCAACTCCTTCGACCTGGGTATAACCCTTTGCCACAAGTCGAGCCTTAAAGGTTTGCACCTTTCCATCTACACCTCTTTTTCACTTATAGATCCACTTACACCCAATAGGGCTTACCCCATTAGGCCGATCAACAAGCTCCAAGACGTTATTGAAGTACATATACTGCATTTCCTGGTTCATGGATTTAATCCATTCATCCTTGTCAACATCCTCCATTGCTTTCTTAAAAGACAACGAATCCTCGATCCCATCATTAGAACTGATGTTTTGGGCTTCAGTCAAACCCATGTAGTGATCCCGTGGATTCATAGCCCTCCCATTACGTCGATGCAGACTCAACTCTTGAGCTGGTTGACTAGATGCACTGACCTCAATAACTCTTGTTGAACCCTCAGTATTCTCAGTCTCACTAGAAATCTCACGTAAAACAAGCTTACTTCGTGGTTTATTATCCCTAATGTGGTTTTTTCCCTAAGAAGACAGCATTTGTAGAAACAAACACTTTGTTCTCACTCGGATCATAGAAGTATCCACCTCTCGTTTCCTTGGGGTAGCCTATAAAGAGGCAAACTTTCGAATGCGGTTCCAACTTCTTCGGGTTAGTCACAAGAAAATGTGCCAGACACCCCAAATCTAGAAGTGGCGTAAACTACCTTTATGGCCTCTCCACAACTCAAAAGGTGTTTCAGAAACACTTTTCAAGGGAACGTTGTTCAGGATATAACATGCAGTCTCCATTGCATAACACTAAAACGTGTCTGGAAGATGAGCATAACTCATTATAGACCGAACTATGTCCAACAAGGTTCTGTTTCTCCTTTCTGATACACCATTCTGCTGAGGTGTACCTGGAGCCAAGAGTTGGGATGCAATCCCATGTTCTATCATATAGTTCTGAAATTGGAGGTTCATATACTCTTCACCACGGTCAGATCGTAGTGTTTTTATCTTTTTACTTAACAAGTTTTCAACTTCATCCTTATACTCCTTGAACTTGTCAAGGGCTTCAGACTTACGTTGCATTAGGTAGAGATTCCTGTACCTTGAATAATCATCTATGAAATAGATGAAATATTCATACCCACCTCGAGCTCTAACACTCATCGAACCATAGAGGTCTGAATGTACAAGATCCAAGACTTCCTTGGCTCTGTAACCTTTTCCAGTAAAAGATCATTTGGTCATCTTACCTTCGAGACATAATTCACACACCGGCAAGGAGTTTTCTTCTCAACTCTTTAAAAGTTCACTTTTCACCAACTACTCAATCCTATTGAGGTTGATGTAACCTAACCTTAGATGTCAAAGATGAACATTTTCCTTAGGAGAAACCTTTGGTTATTTAGCTATAGTTGCCGCGCTGAACATTTCAGTGTTAAAAAAAGGCTTTTATGACTAACAACCTTAGTATATATAAGTTACTTTCCATCGAACCAAAACCAATCTCCATTCTATTCTTGAAAATAAACACTTTATTCTCAGAAAAGGAGATAGTATACCCTTGTTCAATAAGACAAGAAACCGAGATTAAGTTCCTCTTAATATGAGGAACTACGAAAACATTATCCAGTAACAGATAACGTTTCTTATCCAAAAATAACTTCAGCCTACCTACAGCAACAACTGAAACCACCTCACTAGTACCGACTCTAAGAGTCATTTCTTCCTGTGGCAACGTTTGCAAGGAGCTGAATCCTCGGTAAGAGGAACTGACATAGTTAGTAGCGGCCGAATCAAGGATCCAGGCAGAATAATCATTCTTTACCAAACACGTCTCCAAGACCAATAAATCATATTTACTGTCTTTAGACATCCTTCTCTTTTGGAGAGTAATGAGATCAGTATCAAAACCTAAATAAGCTCCAAGTTTCATTTCAGAGAACACTTCTCTTTCATGAACCTCAACAGAGTTGGAAACAATTACTTCTTCTTCCTGAAGTTTAACTTTGGAACTGACAGTATTGGTTTTGTCATCCATCCCTCTGTGCTCGAAAAGTACGAACTGACGTTCAAACAAATCCTACATCGAGTCCATGATCTCTTGTGCAATGATCATGTTTTCAACCCTTTTGGCCAAAATATTAGGTATGTTAGCCAAAATGTGAAACCGGGCCAAAGAAGTAGCCTTCATCCACACCTCATATGCATTACTAACACTTTGCGATGCATTAAGGGTCAGGACTTGAGGACATTCCTCAACCATGACAAATTCAAGGTTGTTTACCACAAAATACATTTTACAAGACTTTTTCCACTGAATGTAATCGGTTAAATTAAAGGCTTTAAACGGAAATACTAACGAGTTGCTGAAAACAAAAACACATTAATCTACATTAGGTTTTAAGAAAATACCTATTGAAAAACAAACATCTAATAAGGTTTAGCAAAACTAACATGAAACCTATGTGACATCTATTTTCACAATGACGCTTCAAAGGTTTAGGACAAAAGCCAGCGAAGGGAGGTCAATTATCCCTCCTCTAAATTGAGAAATTCTCAACCGAATTAATACCAGAACAACTCTTGCTCCTATAATGACTAGCCATCATTGATTTGGTCAAGAGATCATTAACTTACTTAACAATCTCCCGTAAGTGTCACCTGCCATTTTAAGTACTAGAGATCCGCCCCAAGCAGCCAATACGAAGGGAAAAAGTCTGATTGGGGCAAAACCTAAAGCGACCCTATCCATTTCTGGAGTTCACCTTGATCTTGACCAACTGCACAAAACTCATTCGAAGGGGAACGCTCCCAGAGTGCCATAAGGGAGTACAAAATGATCTTACGGTGTGAACCATGACAAGGCCCGTAGGACGTGTTGACACACACCCTTCACCCACTTACTATAAACATTCTCTCCGTCCACCTTGATATTGACTCATAAAAACACCATCCGAAGGAGGATGCTCTCAGGGCACCACAAGGCCAAGCATGAATCTCACGGTGTGAACATTCAGAGAGAAACATGAGTGGAATCATTGACATATCACCTCCCACTGAGTATTATTTTATAACCTAGGGTCTAGTTTACTTAGAAAAAAAAGGCTAAGAATTTTAACTAAAAGACTTTTTAGGTTTGCCCAAGAGTAACTTTTACCTTCGATAGTTAAACAACTTTTGATCATCATCCATTAAACTCTTTAATGGAGTCTTTGACCAATTGTCTATATTTGTAGAAAATCTATCTAATTCACCTTTCCAAGTAGGTACCCAGGTAGGGGTGTTCCATTTCCGTTAGCTTAAGAACCCCAGCCTAGACAGAAACCACCTTAGACAAAAGGTCTCTTATAGATAGATTTAATACAATTTTAATTTTTTATGCCAATCAATTTAATCCTATTAAACCGATTAAAAAGATTAAACTAGGTTACTAATCCCATTAGAACCTTTGAACTTAGGTCTATGTCAATCCAATTTTAAAACCCTTTTAAAACCATGAGTTCACCCTAAGTCCACATGAAACTCTTTCTTATTGATTTTAGTTATAATTTCCTTTATAAAACTTATAACAGAAACAACCAAAAGCAATCTCAATGCAAAGCTAAACACATGAAAGGCATTCATAACGTTTATAAACAGCCTAAGTTTCATGCTCAATGCATTATTCATTCATTGCTATCTTTTTATATAACACTTATACAAAACAACAATGAAACAAGCAAAACATGCTTCCATACACCCTTATACTATAACGCTTATAATATAAAGATGATGCATGATAATGCTCACTGCATGCACAAATATAATTATTATATTTTCATGTTGCATGCGCAGGCTTTCAAGTAATTTCTTCATACTAGATTATAACACTTATAATACATGATGCATGAATAATTTCCATATAAAAACCATACATCACATGTATAAAAAAACAAATGTTGATGAACCGGGTAAAATTACCTCAAAATCCTAAAAAACAAGCTAACTATTACAAAACATAGGAGTCTCCGATTCAAACAAGCGAACCGGGTCTTGAACTGTCCAATTGAAGTCCGCGTGTCTCTGCTAATCGTGTATCAAACTTCCCCGCGATCATCTACACAAAAGAATAAACGCTTTGTTCAATCGTTTACCTACGCTTTTAGAGCTAAACGATCGTTTAACAACGATCATGTACCTTTCACTATGAGATCAAGCACGAGGTACGCAATCGTCTAGCGCACCGCGCACAATGCAAGCCTTATACAATCATCCAAACAATAACGATGTGGTGAAGCACGATTTTCTAAATGATCGCTGAGTGAGCGCCTTAGTATCGTAGACCGCATGATCGTGTAGGTAGTAACTATGCAATTAGACGTGCTAACTACATGATCGTTTAGCGCGCACCTTCTTCTAAACGATAAGCATCCAATGCTCCCACTACGATCATCTACCTCCAGCGTCTACGCGATCGAGCAACCAACGCTATGCGATAGAGTAAATGATTCACCCAATCGTTTAGTAAATACTACACGATCGTATAGAAAAATCTACATGATTGTTTAGATAAATCTCAACGATCGTTTACTTGAGGCCACACGACACGACCAACTCTTGGTCTTCTTCTTCGCTGAGAACCGCATCTCCATGCTTTAAAACTTCATCACGAACGACTCGACTAACTTAAACACTTTGAATTATAGACTCGATGGCATGTTAATTACGCCCAAAAAAACACAGGGGCTTTTACAAATTAACACTTTGTAATTTAAAGAAAGCTTAAAACAGAGGCAATTAAACACGTAAAAATCCATCAATGCTAGCCTCAAACGCATTTAACAATTAAACGCAATACAGAAAACCCACCACGACTGTAAAAGAAGTTCAAAACAGAAGTGAAATTTGGAATATCAGAATAACTTGGCTCTGATACCAATTGAAGGAAATCAAACATGAGGATTTCCATGAGCAGCGGAAGGATCATTCCAAATTTCAATCGTATATGAACAATACAATTACAATCACAAACGGAAACAACAGGCTATGCGCAAAATAGAAATTACAGCATGCTTTACTACAATCAAGGGAAAGAATTAACTATACCTTTGAAGACTCATCTTCAAGATCCCTCGATCATGAACGCTCGTTCACAGCAAGACTGAAAACCCGAACGCTCGAACACTTCGACCGCTACACTTCATGATCCACAGCAATCTTGAACACAACGATCACCCAGATCACGAACACAGCTAATGCAACGAATGACCTCCACAAAACCTCGACTAGTGTTGAGTTGAGTATGACACCACCAATAGGTTACCTTGGTATTCTCGGTGTGAGAATCCAGAGTATGGGCTCTGTGTTGACTTGGTTAGAGGATGAGACCGAGGAGAACAATCGTGTAAACGACTGAGCAAGTGAGAGATGTCAAAGCCTATCGTATAGGACGATGCCTAATCGTTTAACAAAACATATGCGATCGTCTAGCTAACGCTATGCGATCGTTTAGCTCATTGGCCAGCTGAGTGTTTATCATATAGGAATTCTCCATGATCGTCTAGTCTCTCTAAGCTGTCGTTTAATAAATCTTAATTACTTGAAAACTTTTTCGTGAATAATTTCCGAGATTGGAATTCTCAAATAAACATTTTGCAAATCTTACTAAATTTAGGAAAACATTTTTCCTTTTATCTGACGGTTACCATGAAACCACCAATAACATCCCACTCAAATGATTATTAGAGAAAAAGAGATAATTATCCAATAATTAATATTATTATAAATATCAATGATAACCAACTTACTATACTATATTTATAACCTATAGTTTTAATATTTCATCTCATAAAACATATAAACCATAATTCTTTTTCTATTCCATGGTACTTAATGTAAATCTCATCTACATTAATCTTCCACTTGATGTATCTCATACACCATACCGATCATATCATATATAATCAAATTACCTCTTGTCAATTTGAACATTTCAAATCAACACTAAGAACTGATCATCAACTTGAATCCATTGAGCTACCAAGAGGACCTTATGGACCTAAAGCTCGAAGCTCCAACGGTACGTGAATAATTGACTAGACTCTTTAGTCACGGGATCCACCATCTGTTACCTGCCGGGCACTCCACTAAAGACCGATAGCTAAACTCCTTACTACAAATCTATTATGTGTCTATCTTAACCAATCAATAGTGCGATAACCCTTCACAGATCACTCTAAGTACAACTCGGCCAATAACCGTTATGCCCCTATAGTTTCTTCTAACTTCTTAAGTACTACTGATCCCTCTAATGAACATAAGTCATAGTCCTACTATGATTGAGTCCTCTCTTCCAAAGAAAAGTTGTGGCCACTATGTTCAAGCCCCAGAATCAGCCCTTAAAGGAGCAATGTATCTACTTACCCTTGCTTCATGGAAGAAGTGAATTCCATCTTGTGTAACTGAGTTCTCAGCTCCTAAATCAGACAAGTCCCCAAAAAGGTAGGCTTGTTAAGTTGGCAATCTGGCCACTCTCACCCATACTAATTAAAGGACCACCCTCAAAGGTAGAAGTTTCCAAAACACTCAGGATTGAGGTCATGTCACCTATGGTCGTTTAGGTGAGATGTAGATCTCCAGTATCAACGACGTTATATACAAAGACGAATCATCTCGTGGTCCGGTCTTATACAAATTCTTTGTATAGGACATTCCCGCTCGCATGTTTCCACATGAATGGTGAGGATCTACCATCTGTAGTAGTTTACAATACTTGCAAACCTCTACAAAGTGGGCCATATCCATAGTGTCACCAGGATCAGGAATCCCTCCTTAATCCTTATACTACATACCTATTTAGGTTATCACTTAAGGCATGATCCACTTGTATATTTCATATATATGCTTAAGTTTACATACAATAACCATGGATTTTTGTTTATTGGATATGAGTAAATGCCAAAATGAAATAACTTTTATTTTATTCATAAAAATGTGTATATTACAAACGAAACTCTGGGAGAAATAGGACACCAATCCCAACATTGCTAACTCTACCATAGAGGCAGAGTATGTAGATGTTAAATAAGCTGTCTGGTTAGGAAGTTTTTAACAGATTTGCAAGTTGTTCCAAACAAGTCACTACCCATCACCCTATATTGTGATAATAGTGCTACTGTGGCAAACTTCAATTAGCCTCGAAGCCACAAACGAGGAAAACACATCGAGCGCAAGCATCGTCTCATTAGGACGATTGTGCAATAGATGTTAGGTTGTATGTCCTGAAACTCGCAGTTTGTAAAGTTAAACGTAGTCTATTATCAATAAAGATGTTATTCAACATTTATGCAATAAAGTTTATTCTGGTAACATTATCAGATGCGGCCCACTCTGCAGTTGTTACAATTTGTTGTAAGATGCTACAAAGGAAGTGATCCTGATTCGTTCATGTATTGACAAGAGGAGTGGGGGCGTCCTATGCAATGAGTTTGCATAAGATCGGACCAAGAAATAAATCATTCTTATTTGATAATGTTGTTTATTATTTAAGACTGACTATTTCACTTAGATGACCTAGGTAACTTGATATTAATCCTAAGCTAACTATGAACTCCTGTTTATTTGGGATTATTCTTAAATTTGCTTAGGTGAGGGTTGGCTCAATAGCGTCGATTCAATAAGTCTACGATTTCAGAGGTAAAACTGGGCAGATAACTGGGGACATAGAGTGCAAGACGGAATTCAAGCCTACTCGATATAGGGATAGAAGAAAGGTTGTTCTCTTAAGTATTGAATCCAGGTCTTGAATGAGGGGCCCCACCCTCTCATTGGCCCGGGAGGGATCCAATTTAGTGATTGGTTCATAAACTAATTGTTCATTGGAGGATTAGTGGAACTTAAGGAGCAAGACGTAATTTTGGAGGTAAAACAACTTTTTGACCCAGCCATTATTACGAACAACCTGTGAAGGGTCGACTTACTAATTATGGTTAATCAAGTGGACACAGATTTATCTACAGTGAGGAGAGTGCAACTATCGAGCTATAGTGGTGTGACTCGATAGTTAATGAATATTGATTAATTCGGTCTAAAGAGTTTTAGCTAATTAATCTCAAATAGTTGGAGCTCATGATTTGTAGGTTTATAAGGTCCCTCTACTAGTTTGTAAAACATGAACTCCTTGAATTAGTAAATTGAGTGAATTTGGATTGATTTCAATTTGAAGCATTCAAATTGAATTTCAACTAGTTGACATGTTCAAATTGAATTTAGAGTTTGAATCTGAATAGTTCAAATTCAAATAAGGTTTGTATAATTATATTCAATATAATTAATTATCATTTAATTTATCGAAATTAAATGAAATTGGAGAGTTTATAATATTTAAATATTGATTTAAATATTAATCACATGAATAGGATTCATGTTTAAAATTAGGTGTGTGATTAATTTAATATTTGATATTAAATGATTATTTAATTAATTAAATTTGTTTAATTATTAAAATAAAATTAATTTTCATTTTTATTCCAATTTCAGAAATTGAAATATTTTTTTTATTTTAGTTAATTTTGAATTAATTAAAATTAAAGATTGAAAATGGAAATTGAAAAAAACAAAACACACCTTAGTGGATTTTTTCCACAATTTATTAGTAGAGGGTGGATGAATTCTAAATATCCCACCTAGCCCACTAATGTGATCCAATTTGAAGTGTCAAATTGGATGAAATTCTGCTTTTGCATGTATGAGTTGGTTAAAAGTCTCAGAATGGTTGAGGTTGAAGAAGATGAGCTGTTGGATTTAGTGAAATTCTGCAGAAAAGTTCATGCTCTAAAAACCCTCTAAACTTTCTCACCAAATTCACTTCAATCTTGATTTCCACCATTCAAATTCAAGGTTGAGAATAGTAGAGAAGATCTCTTGGTGGTTCACTGAAGATTTGGAGTTGAAATTCCGTGAAGAGCATCTTGGATTGAAGGAATTCTTCAAAAGTATGTTTGTTACTTGAAACCCTCTTCAAAATTGTGTTTTGCATGCTTTTAAAACTAAAATTAAATGTAATTAGAGTGCTTAATTATTCTGACTGCTTCCGTTGTTTGCTTCTTTATCCTATCAATAGGGAGATGGAATTGTCACAAAGATCGCTTCGGAGTACAACATTATTGATGCATTTACAAAGGTTCTCATGTCTAAAGTTTTTTAGGATCACCTGGAGAGTTTGGGTCTAGGGGATATGCATCCTCTTGTCTAGGGAAAGTGGGAGATTTTTGGGGTATAGAGGATGCCCTAATTTATTGTATTGTACTTTATGTTGCATCTTGTACTATACACCCTATTCGGTTTAGGACATGTGGGAGATTGTTGGATTTAGTGACCTAAATCTTGTGGATCTTGTAGTTTGTAATTTGTAAATACAAATTATTTATTTAATAAAATAAGAAGTATTTTATTTGATATTTAGATAACATTAACTCAATCTAATAAACTAAGACATGAGGTTGTCCCAGGGTGCCACGAAGCCGTGAATAGATCTCACGATGTGAACTTTAGGGAGAAATGTGAAGAGGTTTAAGTGAAGTATCATATACCCCAAATACCTCCCACTAAATGTTCTACCTAGGGATTCATTAACTTAGACAATTCGGCTACTAATTTTATCTAATTGAGAGTTTAATTTGCTAAAAAAACTCTTGCTTTTGATAATTAAACAAGTTCGAATCAAGTCCCATTAAACACTTTAACAGATTATCATCGAATTTGTATGCATGCATCAAATCTATCTAATTCACCTTTCCAGGTAGGTTCCCAAGTAGGGGTATTCCATTTCCGTCACCTAAATACCCCAACCTAGACAGAACCCGCCTTCGATAAAAGGTCCCTGATAGAGAGATTTTGTACATATTTAATATTTTATTAGTCAATTTAATCCTATTAAACCGATTAAAAGTCTTAACTTACATTTCTAATCTCATTAGAACCTTGATCTTAAGTCTATCTCAATCAAATTTTAAAACTCTTTTAAAACCTGATTAAACATAAGTTTGCATGCATGTCTTTCTTATTAATTTTAGTTCTAATTTCTATTATAACTCTTATAAAAGAAATAACTAAAACCATTCACATTGCTAAGCTAGACTAGGTATTTATAACTTTTATAAATTAACCTATGTGTCATGCTTCATGCAATGTTCATTGATTACTATATATAACTCTTATATAACATGTAATGAACCAAGCATACATGCTTTCATACACCCTTATACTATAACACTTTAATATAAAGATGATGCATGGATATGCTTAATGCATGCATATAGTATAACTCTTAAATTATATGATGCATAAGCATGCTTTATAGTAACCTAGTCATGCAAGCTACTATATCATAACTCTTACAATATAGAAATGATGCATGACGAATGCATAACCTATGGTGGGTTTTAAAACTATATGGCATACTTTATGACATATAAAAAGTAAACATACATCACATGTATATTCATCAAGAATCAATGGACTGGGATGATTAGCCTAAAGAACCAGGAAAAATAAAGTTATCTATTACAAAACCAACGAGCCAACCGATTCAAACAGGCGAACCGGATCTTGAACCGCCCGGGTGAAGCATCGTTCCTTTGATCGTATAGCAGTTCCGTGTGATCATCTAGTAACGCTGAATGAGAATAAATGATCGTATAGCATGGATCGTGTGCCTATGACTATGCGATGAAGCATGAAGGCCACGCAATTGTGCAACGCATATTGTGTAACGCACGCCTAAACGATCGTATAGACAACAATGATACGGTGAAGCATGATTGTCTAAACGATCGCGGAGCAAGTGTCAAGTATCGTATACCAAGTGATCAAGTGGCCAGAGACTATGCGATGAAGCATGCTGGCTGACTCATTCGTTTATTGCGTGTGCATACCATGCGACGAGAATTAAAACCTCAACGATCGTTTACCTCAGCATTTACACGATCAAGTAGCCAACGCAACATGATCGAGTAAACACTTTACCCGATCGCTCAACATCAACTATGTGATCGTTTAGCAAATACTACACGATCGGGTAGAACTTTTCTACACGATCGCGTAGCCAAATCTAAACGATCATTTAGCTTGGGCTACACGATGTGACCAACTCTTGGTCTTCTTCAACGATGAGAACGACATCTTCATGCATTGAAGCTTCTTCACGAACGACTCTTACAAACTCAAACACTTTGAATACAGACTCGATAGCATTGCATTATGCCCAAAAACACTGGGGCCCTTACAATTGAACTTCAAATATAAAGAAAGCTTTAACAAATAGAGGCAACCATCCCAAAACATCCATCGATTCAAATCCACAACTACATCTAACATTTAAACGTATTGCAGACTACATAAAACCCACCAAGACCATAAATGTAATTCGATGCATCAATGGAATTTGGACTAGCAGAACAACCTGACTTTGAACCAATTGAAGGAACTCTTAGCAAAGAGATCCGTGAGCGGAAGTGAGATCGTTCCAAACCCCATTGTGACAGAACATACACATTTACAATTAAACAGTAAGAGTTATGTAAAACTCTAAATTACAGCATGCCACAAAAAGGAAAAACTAAGGTTCAAGAGAACTTACCCTTGGAACTATTCTTCTCGTTCCCTCGAACTTACTGCACGATCATTCACCAACACGAATGTCATGCTTCAGCTATCTTCTCGAACAAGCACAAACAACACTCATTCGTCAAATAGAAAGTAGACACCACCAGAAGGCTACCTTGGTATTCTTGGTGTGAGAATCTAGGAGTTGTGTGCTCTGTAGGATTTGGTAGAGGGTAAGAAGAATTTTATAGATCGTATAGACGATCGAGTATGTGGGAGATGACTTTAGTCTATCGTATAGACTGTATAGTCAATCGTTTAGAAAACAAGTGACTATCGTATAGAAAACTCGTTACATGATCGTTTATGCTCTCAAGCTATCGTATAGCTATTTCTTTTGATCGCACAATTCTCAATCGCTTAATGATCGCCTAGTGTAAAAATGAAAACGATTTTCACTTTATCTATCAGTTACCATAACTGATCACAACCACTAAGTTGGTTATTGGGAGAAAAAAGGGTAACCAATTATCCCATAATTGATTTAATTATAAATATAAATATATATTCATAACCTATAGTTTTAATATCACATCTCATGCAATATATAAACTATAGTTTTTTTCTCCCTTATAGCATTTAATAATAATTCCTCCAATTAATATATCTAATACATTAAGTCAATTATATCTCATATAATTGATGCAATTTAATTATATCATATATAATCAAATTTCCTCTTGTTAATTTGAACACTTCAAACTAACCAAAAAATTGATTCTCAACATGAATCCATTGAGCTACCAAGAGGACCTTATGGACCTGTAGCTTGAAGCTCCAACGGTATGTGAATAACTGACTAAACTCTTTAATCACGATATCTACCATTCGTTAATTGTCGGACATTCCACTAAAGACCGGTGGTTGCACTCTTCGCACTATAGATATATTTTTGTGTCCATTGGATATAACCAATCAACAGTACGATGACCATTCACAAAATATTCGTAAGTACAGTCAGGCCAATTTACCGTTTTATCCCTGTAATTACATCTAAGTACCACTGATTCCTCTAATGAATAATACAGCATAGTCCAACTATGAGTAAATCCTTCTTGGGCCAAGAGAAGGTGTGGCGCCACATTGTTCAAGTCCCGGAATCAGCCCTTAAGGGAGCAATCTATCTACTTACCCCTAAATCGGGGAAGAAGTGAATTTCGTCTTATGTAGTCGAATTTCCAGCACCCCAATCAGACGAGTCCCCAAAGTGGTAGGTTTGAGTCGGCGATCTGGCCACTCGCACCTGTACAAATCAAAGGACCGCTCTCATGGGTAAGAGTTCCCAACTCACTCAGGATTAAGGTCATGTTATCTATGGTCATCCTAGTGAAATGAAAGTCTTTGTCATGAACGATGTTATATAACGAGACGAAACATTTCGTGGTCTGGTCTTATACAAACTCTTTTCTATAGAGCATCACCGCTTGCATATCTTATACATGAATGGTCAGGATCAGACCATTTGTAGCACTTTACAACACTTGTAACATCTACGAAGCGGGTCACACTTATAGCATCAACAGGATAAGGTTTCCCTCTTTAATCCATATGCTACAGACGATTTAGGTTATCACTTAAAGCACGATCCACTTGTATGTCATCACATACATGCTTAAGTTACAACGATAACCAGGGATCTTAGTTTATTGGTTTGTGGTTAATGCAACTAAAATATCTCGTATATCAAAGACGGTAGTGAAGAAAATATCTCATATTATTACATCACAAATGTTTGTTCATACAAGTGTTTACAAACTACTAGACCCTACGAGATTTAGGGCATCAACCCCAACAAATTAGTCTAATTAAAGAGTTTAATGGATTAATCTTGTATCATTGGAGTTTGTAATATGTAGGTCCATAAGGTCCCCTTGTTAGCTCACTATGGATAAAAATAAGGAACAATTGTTTTTTGAACAATTTGAATTGTTTAAGTTATTTAAGAGAATTTAGTTATTAATTATATTAATATGATTAATATAAAGTATAATGTATATTAATACATTGTAATATATAGTTAATTATAAATATAATTTATAATTAAAACAATAAAATATGCGAGAGATAAATATTTGAATGAGATTCAAATATGATTTATATAAATACTATAGATTAAATTTTAATGTGTATATGATTCATACTAAAACAATAGATTATAAGAGAGATTTGCATTTTATAATGCATATTATATGGTTTGTTAATAAGTTAACTAACCATATAATATAAATACTATATTATTAATATTTTAATAATATAACTATAACTCTCCATGATAGGGGAGTTATTTGGCAGAACGTCAGAGGGACTCCCTCTGCCCCACTCTTCCTTTTAAGTTCTTTGGAAAACACAGAGTGGGAAAATTTTTGTGAGAAATTCTAAAAAACTCTCTCTCAGTATCAACACCTATCCCCTGTAAAATTTCCTCGGCCAAAAGTAACAAAGAAAAAGCCCACACATCCTTTCCTTGTTCTGAAGAATAACAAGATTATTAAGTGGTGGTGTCTGGATCTAAGGAAAAATCTCATTGTTAATCGAAAACTGTTTAGTTCGTTTTCTTGGAGAGGATTTTCGTGAAAAAGAGTTTTTCATCAAAGGTTAGTCTTCTCTTATCTAAACTCTCTATAGATTGTGTGCTTAAGTTTATTAAATATTTATCTTGTGATATTTTTTAGTTTGTTGAGTTCTCTGCATTTCAGTGTTTATCAAATTTAATTTTGAATTGTACGGTGTGCACACACTTCCGCAAGGAATTCGGTTCCTTCACTCCTCTCAACGCTTCAATAACAAATTCTTCCCTTGTCGTTTTTTTGCTCTTCCTTAAATTTAGTGTGCAATTAAATTGCTGGTAAAGGCTACTGACTATGTTATTGGAGCTTGGTGGGGAAGTTTAGTCGTCCCTACAACAGGTTTGTCTTCTATCCTTTTTTTTTTTTTTTTTTTTTTTTTTTTTTTTTTTTTTTTTTTTTTTTTAGAGGCCAATGGTGATTAGTTTATCTTTTCAATATGTCTCTTGTGTTCCAAAATTCATATTAAAATATCTGAATCCGATTTAAACTTCATTTTCCCATTTTCTCTTCAGTTAGTTCATCCTCTGCTTTTGTTTCTATTTTGTGCATTGATCTGTATTATTAAAAATATATAAATCTAAATCATCTTGTTTTTTTTGTTTCAATTCATTGTTGATCTATTTTTGTTTTGATTTAGACTATCTTGAGTTAATTGATCCTCTTTTTTGTTTTCTTCACAATATATTGAAGTTGATGTTGAATTTGTTTATTGGAATTGAAATTTGTTTTGTTTTGATTTTTCTGCTTTCATGTTTTTGATTTTGTTTGCTGGAGTTGGATTTATTCAAATGAAAGAGGAAATACATATCCATGAAGCCTCTATTGCTTTTTTTTTTTTTTTTTTTTTTTGTAATTTCGTGTGATATATTATATATTAGTTAATATAATATTAATTGAATAATATTTTATAAATTGCCCAATCACCCATTTAATGCCAACTTAACCCTTACCTGCTTTAGTTAATATTGATTTTACTCTCTCTCATTATGTTTATTGAATTCACTATTAAAAAATATTGAGGTTAGGTGCACCAACTCCCCAACCAACCATCCCCCATCATCTCTTCTATTTATACGTGTCTTCCTCTCCGCATTATCTTGAGAAATCTCCACTGCCTCCTCTAATTTGGATTGCTAGTGAGTCATTCTTCCCATCTTCCCTTCTATTTATTTTTCCTCACTTTTGATTTTAATCATTTGGATGCTTTGCGTTTTGTAATATGTTTGTTTTCCTTTTTTACTTCAATGTTTTTACATTCATACAAGGGTGACCACGAATTGAACAATTGTGCTAAAAGGGGTACATTTTCCTTTCCATTTTTTTTTATAATAAAGTAGATATTTCGTTAATATGGTTTATTATTTTTGTTAGATTACATCTCTATACACCCTCCATCTATTCTTGGTGTTTTGAACTCTAGTCACTCCGAACCTAATCAAAACGTAAGTTGTATTATGTTTAATACTTATTTCTTTTGCATTTATATTTTTTTCTTATCTAAATATACATTGTTTTGTTTCTTGTAGGGCCCAAATTAATTACACATTTCTACATTTAATTTAGGTTATATTTATTTTCACATGTATTGAGACATTTGTTGGGGACATTATTATTTGCTTGTAGGTAGTTCTTACACATCATATTATTCGGGGTGAGTGTAATACATATTTAATAAGAAATTACAATTTTTTTCTTACTACATCATATAAATGGAATCAATTAATATTTTTCTACGATGTTATTTTTTATACATTGAAATATTCAAAATCATACCAATAGAAATATAAGATGAATCCATAAAGAAAGCTTGTACTTTAATTTTCAAGAATCATTGAAGTACAAAAGTTTTCACACCTTCCTTTGAAATGCAAAATAATTTTTTTTGTTATATTTAATGGTCCAAATGCAATAAATTTTGGACAAGGTAAATTTTAACCTTCGTGAAAAGACCCAGTTTTAGAAAAAATTTAATCTATATTCTACAAATTGGCCAAAAAGGATTATATATAGTCAGTTCCTCATTTCAATGCTTCGTAAATAAATTTTCTAAAAAAGTAGTTCGTAGATTATTTTTTTAAAAAAATAGTTGGTATATAAATTTAAAAAAACATAGTTGGTAAATAAATTTTTTAATAGTTAGTGCTATCTGTTCAAAAAAAATTGGTAAATAATTTCTTTAAAAAAAGCCTTGGTTGTTAAATAAATTTTATAAACTACTTGGTAAACAAATTTTTTTAAAAAATTATTTGGTAAATTAATTTTAAAAAGAAAAAAATCGGTGATAAAAGTTAAAAAAATAAATTAGTAGGTAAAAAAAAAAAAACAGTTGATAAACAAACTTTTTAAAAAAATCCTTTGGTAAATAAATTAAAAATATTTGATAAATAAATTTAAAAAATATTTGGTAAACAAATTTTTTTAAAAAATAGTTGGAAAACAAATTTCAAAACAAATAATTGGTAAAAAAAAATTATATATATATATTTGATAAATAAATTTCAAAAAATTGTTTGGTAAATAAATTTGTTTTAAAAAAATTGGTAAATAAATTATAAAAAAAACTAGTTGGTAAATGGTTAGTAAATAAATTTAGAAAAAAAATAGTTGGTAAATAGATTCTTTTAAAAATAGTTGTTATATTATCACCTTCTGAACATTATTATGAACAAGCACGAAAACGGTGCATCCGCCTATTTGCTTGGATCCTATAGATTGACCACCTAATATCTCAATCTAACACTATATAATTTGTGAACTTGTTTTTTGAAATGAGCACACGTTTGGCCATCTTAAATTATTTTATGATGTTCTAAAGAATGTAACCTTACTATACTATCACCTTTTGAACATCATTATGATATGAAATTTAAATATTCTATTCACACTTTAATTTTGACATAAATGATCTATATTATATAAACATAAACTATTAAGTTATCGAGTGCTTGAATATTTATGTGTAGAACATTAATTTTTTTTTTTTTATAATAACGTTAAGTTAGTAAGATTAAATATATCTAAAAAGATCAATTCATAAGTAATTAAGATTAAAAGGTGATTGTCAGATAGAAGGAAAAATGTTCATTTTATTGGAATATGATATGTATTTTGGTAAAAAAATATAATTGTTTCACAATTGAGTGTTCAATTTATGTGATTAAAATTAAATATGTCACACGTTTCAAAAAGAGAAAAAGATGTTATCAAATTTTTAAGATTATTTGGTGTTCATGTTTGTGTGCTAAGTACTTGTGTTTAGTTATAATTTATTTGGAATATATTTTGTGTTTAGAAATGAAGAAAAATATGTCATGCAATTGAGTATTCAAAAATTGAATGGAAGATTTTATGTTTAGTATATGAGTACTTTATAGAGAATATGTAATATTTTAGGAAGGAAAAAAATTGGATTTTTTTAAATTTTTCTTTGGAATTTTTTTTGGACCTAAAGAAATTAGGAAAATATTTGTATAGCTAAAAATTAAAGTTAATGATAAAAAAAAAAAAACCAAGACATAATCACTTTTGTTTAGAAAAACTATACTACATACCCAATTCCACTTAACTCAATTTTGCACTCTAAATACAGATTTTTTGAACTTAGCACCCTAAATACAGACAATAATTACCAACTTAACTCTGTATATAAAAAAAGACAATTTAACTCTCCAGATAATTTAACTCACCAAACAACAATTACTAATTCAACTCAACTTTGTGTTTTTATTGCGGCCCAAATACCCCCCCGGTATTTCCCCTTTTACATTATAAATTGAGGCTTATTTTGGTTGACTTAAGAAAAAAATGTTTTAAAAAAATTCATTTTTATTTAAATACTTTTGATAAAGAAAAAGTTTAAAATACACTTGAAAAATTATTTTGAGTGGTTACCAAATACTCCAATTTCTTCTAAAATAACTTATTTTAAAATTAAATATTTAAAAACGTATTCCAAATACACCTTTAATCATTATAATATATGAATTTACTAGTTTTAAAATTTTTGGTCGATAAATTAAGATGCAATGAAAGAAAAAAGCACGGAGGAAAAACATGATCAATTAATTCATCATCACGATGGTATATAAACGACCTTTGTATAAATTAAGTTTGAATTAGGTCTCTCCAAATCAATTAAATCATTATTTTTTCTTTTAGAAAAATAATCATTAACGCCTATGTCTATTTAAATTTCAATCAAATTATTGTTGTCTTCACTTCTTTCATACAACGTTAGTTACATAAATAGAATTCAAGTCTAAAATAATAGAATATATAGTACAAGAATAAAATAATTGCACATATAGAATAAAAAATGGTAAAAGACTAAAAAATCCATGCCTAATCACCATTTTGATCGATTCTTTTCGATCTTCTCAAATTGAAAGCTACCACTAATAGCAGCTATCAATGATAGCCATTGATAGTTGCTATCCCCTAATAGCTGCTATCACTAATAGCTACTATCAATAGTAGCTTTCAATTTGAGAAATATTAATAAAATATTGAAATATTAGCTTTTAATTTGCTATCAATTATCAATGACTATCATTGATACACTTTCATCAATTGGAATCAACATTGAAATATTAACAGTTAAGGCTATCAGTGGCTATCAATGATAGACTTCTATAAGTAGTTATCAATAATGAAAGAAAACCAACAACTTTGAAAGATTGAGCTATACCAATGATGGAAAACTATGAGTGTTTATCACTGATAAACTTTCATAAATTATTGTCAACTTTGAAATATTAACACATTAGCTATCACTAATAATCTTCTATCGTGACTATCATTAATATTAGCTATCTGTCGCTATCATTTATAGACTTTCATCAATTAGAATCAAACTTGAAATATTAACACTTAAAGCTAACAATGATAGACTTCTACAACTAGTTATGAACTTTCTAAGAAACTCAATGTATAGATTTCACCTAACTTCTATCACCGATATCACTAATATCACTCATATCGTGGTTATTAGTGATAACTTCTTTTACTGATAATATCACCGATAAAATACTATCAATGATCTTATTGATATCATGTTATTAATGATCTCATTGACATCATGCTATTAGTGATAGCTCTTTATCACGAAAACATGCTATCAGTGGTAGCTTCTATCATCAATAATGTGCTATCAGTGGTAGTTTTTATCATCGATAACGTGCTATCAGTGTTAGCTTCTATCACCGATAACATACTGACCACCTTATTATCCCTTTCCTTGTCCTTTTCAAACATTCATACAATCCATTTTCTTTTCGACACCTCTCAAGGGCACTTCCGTAAAAGACAGCGAACAACCAAGCTAAACCCTTCTTCTTCATTTGATTTTGTAAACAAATATTACGGTACACAAATATACAAATATTTCAATTTGTGCTCTTCATTTTGGGCCATCTATGCCATTTTTTCAAGTTTATTTCTAATAGACATCATACTCTTAAAGTCCTATAAAAAGGGGAAAAAAAGTATTGGTCTGTCTGATATCGTTCGCATTTCTCATTTTTTGATAAATAAACTTATTTAATAACCATTCTTGTTTCTTGTTTCAAACTTTTAAGAAATGTTTCTAGAAATGGTGCAATTTTTTTTACTAAAAAAATAGTTTCTTTCAAATCCATTTTCATTTGCTATTTATATTTAATGTTTAGTTATAATAATCAAACTTGATGATTGGCTTGTTGGTGTTAAGTCACTTATGAATTGAGTATTTCAAGTTTTGGATACAAAATTCGGTCTTATAATTCTTCTGAAAAAACGGAACAATAAAAAATCGGATAAATGAAAGAAAATTAAAAAAAAAAAGAAGAAAAAAACTGGAGAAAGGAAATAAAAGAAAAAAAGAAAAAAAGAAGCAAAAGCCAGAGAAAGGAAATAAAAAAAAAAGAAGCAAAATTTGGAAGCAAAAATCGAAGAAAGAAAAGAAAATAAAAAATAGAAAAAAGAGTGAAGAAGCAAAATCCAAAGAATGGAAAGAAAATAATAAAAAAGAAGGTGAAGAAGCAAAAACCGAAGAAAGGAAAGAAAATAAAAAAAATAGAAAAAAGAGTGAAGAAGCAAAATCCAAAGAATGGAAAGAAAATAAGAAAATAAAAATAATAAAAAAGAAGGTGAAGAAGCAAAAACCGAAGAAAGGAAAGAAAATAAAAAAAAAAAGAAGAAAGAAGCAAAAATCGGAGAAAAAAGAAATATTTTTTTTTAAAAAAAAAGAGTGTGTGCAACAAAACAAGACAAGAGAGGGCAAAATTGAAAATGGAAAAAAAAAAAAAAAAAAAAACTTGACTAGTCAACATTTTCATATTTGCAAATATTTTAAAAATGTGATATTTTTAGATTTTTCCTCTTATTTTACTATCTATACAAATATATTTTCTTTTAGAGATGTTCTCAAATATAGAAAATGAACTCAACTATTTGCACATATAACAAAATTTATCAAATTTTTTAAATGAGTAGATTTTTTTTTTTTTGCTATATGTGTAAATAGTTTGATATTTTTTCTATTTATAAAAAATTTTCTTTTTTTTTAATTTATCCCATATATATCAATATTAATTTTTGACCAAAGTCTTAAATGAATATTGATATATAAAATAATATTGCATATTGAAATATGTATCTCTTCCTAAACATGGAAGGAAGGAATAATTGAAGATTAAAAAAAAAAAAAAAAAAAATCTCTTGAGTCTGCGGATTATAATAACTTAAAAGGAGGTTCAATAATCTGATGCTCAAGCAGCCAACAAAATAAATAAATAATAAATAAAAGGGATAACCACACATAAGGGCCTAACAAAGGCTCTATATTGGGATTCATAGTGGGCCTTTTCCTTAATAATTCAAGTGGGCTCTGCAAGAGAACCCTATAAAAATGGGCCTTGAATGTACAGGCCCATCATTAATATGTTGCTTTATCTTAATTATTTTAAATTAATGATTGAGTTTGCAGGGGTATAGAATAATTTGGTATAAATTTTACATAAATTATAAGGAAAAACAACATTTCAACTATATATTTCACTAATGTCAATTTTGAAGAATTTTTTTTTGGTTTACACATGCATTAAATGTAAATTATTTTAGTATTTGATTACAGTAATAGATAATTTTTTCCTTCTTATTGTTCTGTAATTTCTCTCTCTCTAAATACATATATATTAATTTGAGTTTCTGAATTATATATATATATATGCTTTTGAATGTTATGCATATTATATTGTTTGCACGACTGATTGAATAAGAGTGAAATATTGCATGTTCAATAGTGTAATTCTATAGTTTTTGTACTATATGTGTTGGGAATTTAAATTTGAACATTTTTTTCCAGTCTTTTTTCTGTATGTACACAATTTTTATCCAACATATACACTTATGTAATGAACAAATTATGTATTTTTGAATAAGTGAGCTGGTTGAATGAAATTTTGACATATGAATATATTATGAAATCGAGAATTAAGAAAACAAACAACGTAAACAATCACAATAATTTACATGGTTCATTAACAGTGAGTTAGCTACGTCCACGGACAAAAGAAGAAAGTAAATTTATTATTAGAGAGAAATATTAGAGTACATATTATAAAAATGCCTGTAAGGATATAAAGTTACATCTTGTGATCAGTCATCTGAAGTGGCAAGTAATCGATTCAAGGTATTCGAATAGAATATACAATGTATACTAATGTTGAAATAAGGAAATGTAAATCAATTAAACAGTTCTAACCACCTTAACCTTATCTTCTAATTTTATCATATGTTTTCAGAGTTTCTCTCGAATAATCTTAACTTTTATCGTTCATTCTTTTTGAAAAGGCTCTAAATTCTCGAAGAAGATATAATTTTCTAAAGACACGTTGATGCTTACAACTTTGCAACCATCCATATATATAGTGTTACGGCGAGGAAAGTGAAAAGTTGAAGATTATGAGTTTTAGTAACCTTTTAAAATATGTATTAATGTATTAAATAGGTGTGTTTTAATTTAGATATAGTGGAGTTATTATAATTTAAATGGAATATTTTTTTATTAAAAAAAAAAAAAGAAATGGTGTGTTTTAATGAGGTCTATGGTGTGAGTTTAGAGGAGTTACAGAAATGTCGATAGGTTTCAATTAAAGAAAAAACTGTGGGCTTGAACATTAAAACTAAAATTAAACACATTTCTTTTTTCAACCAAGAAAAGAAAATTAATAAAATTAAAGTAAAAGTGCTTTTTTAACACCCACACAGGAGAATTGGGAGATGAGTGAAGTTTGTAAACAATGCTGTTTTAATGAGAAAGGAGAGAGATTATGGATAGTGGATTTAGTGGGGTTTCAATGATTGATTAGATTTTTAGGGTTAAATTTTATTTTAATTAGGTAAATGAGGTTGATTTTTTAAATGCCTTAGTTGAAGAGACGTATTCTGAAATATTTTATTATTTTTTTCAATTCACTAAAAAAAGGTCTGAATACATCGGTTGAACAGATGGCGTCAGAAAAGTGAGTTGTCAACTTGCTCGGTCTTTTCAATTCATTAAAAAAGAAAAGGAAAGTATGAATATGTCTGTCAGTGGCGTCAGAAAAGTGAGTTGTCAACTCACTCTGGATGCGTCTATTGAATAGACACATTCAGACCTCATCGACCGTTACACCTTTATTTATTTTTTGTTTTCTTCCCCTCATTTCCAACTTAAAACCCCTAAATAAACTTCATTTCTTCATCTTCTTCCTTTACAAACAACAAACACTCGAATCCTATCTTCTTCCCTTCATCGCTTCACCTTCTTCCTTTATTTTCAAATATCGATCATCTTCTGTCTTCATTTTCAAACACCCAAGAATCAAACTTCCATCTTCATATATTCTCCCCATATTTTCTTCCCATTTCAAATTTAACGATCATCGCAATCTTCAACTCCATATTATTAATTTGTTTCAGTTTAGTATTTTATTTGGTAAGTTGATATACTTTTGTTATTTAACAAAAAATTAAGTTTTTGATAATCTTTACCAATTTTTTTAATGTTTATTTTATTTACCGTGGATATTCTATCGAAGAAAAGTTCTACAAACCATCATTCAAAGTTTTTTTTGGGTAAGGTGCAATATTTTTCTTTTAATAAGTTATATATTTTTTATAGTGGGTTAATTTCTTTTGTATTGATTCTCATAATTTTTTTTATATTAGTTTGATTTCATAGACTTTCATAAGAGAGAATCATATGTGATTAACATTGTGTTATATATGTTTGGGTTAGCTATTAAAAATAGGTCATTAGACTTCTAAATGATTCTAGATTTTTTAAAAAAAATCACGAAGTGAATGACCTAATAAATTCAAAATCAAATGTACTAACGGGTTAATTGGAAAAATAAGATACTTTACAAAGATAATTAAACAAAAAGACACTTTTAAAACTATTTAGATAAATAGGGCATTATTTTTGTCCATATTGAAATGATTAGCTTTGAAGGGAAAAATTTTACATTTGAAATCATTAATAATTTATTTTTTCTTTTTGAGCATCATACGTAACAGAAAAATAATAAAAATCACATTTTCCAT
Organism: Benincasa hispida; assembly: GCF_027475165.1. NCBI lineage: Eukaryota > Viridiplantae > Streptophyta > Magnoliopsida > Cucurbitales > Cucurbitaceae > Benincasa > Benincasa hispida. Next base: position 50,229,806 of record NC_143484.1, on the reverse strand, counting down.
ATCTTTTAGCATCACATGTAAAATGAGACTTTTTTTTACAAGAAAAAAAATCACATTTTCTCCATACTTTTAGTAAAAATAATCCAACTCAAATTTTTAAAAATCAAAATTTATCTTTAATTCACGTTCAAAGAAAAAATTTAATGTTATCTAAAAATTTATCCTTCACATCAAATACCTATCTATATTTATCACATGTAAAAGAAAAAGGTTTGAAATTAAGAGCATAATCAAACATCTTTTTTCATTTTACCAAAATTTTAAAACTTATTAGCAGTTTTAAATATAAAATTAAGAATATGTTTCTAATAGAAAAAAAATAGTGATATTACTTTATTTTGTGGGGAAAAGAAAAAGAAAAACTAAAATCAATGATATACCTTTTTTTATAAAAAGAATTAAAGAAAGAAAATGAAATCTAAAATGGTATTTAAATAAGAATATAAAGTTAATAGTGGTATTAGAGTAAATTACATTCCTTATTTGTTTACCTGATGAGTAAATGTTTATAACTCTTAACTATTATTCAAAATCATGTAATAAATCAAGCATTAAATTCTACACAAACCTATGCTATTAAATGTTTAATGATAAATGAATTAAAACAAAAATAAATATGGAATAGGATTTTAACGTCAATTTTGTATCTTCGGTTTTCTAAAGTCTATATTATTGAAAAGAGATTAGATGATATTAAACAAACCTAAAAATTAAAAATTAGTGAAATTCCATGTGATTGACTTAGGAAAATTTAAAAAAATGTATACATACATGTTAACGTTTTATTTTATAATGGATCAATGAGAGAATTTATTTTATAGTGGATTAATTGGAGAATTTGTTTTATAGTCGGTTAATTGGACGTTTTATTTCTCAATTGAAACAAAAATGTAAAATATCCATAATTTTGCATTGATTTTTTTTTTTATTTTGTTTACAATGGCTATTATGTCTGGGAAAAAACTCTACAATCAAGTCATTCAAAGATTATGTATATAGTTATTTACAATTATTTGGAATGATGTATTGATGATTGAATATTAAATGTTTGAATGTTAATGTTAATGTTATTTGTAGTATTATTGTTGTTGTTATGTTTACCGTTTATCTAGTCAATTTATTTAAGATTATCCACTTTAATATTGTAAATTTTATGATGATTAAAAAACAAAGATTCATGTTAATATAAAAGAATATTTATCATTGAGTCAAATGATGATGTATATCTTTAGTAACAATATTTATCATGATTTTGTACCTACTTTTTATTATTATTTTGTTTGAAGATGAATATTATTTTTTTAAAAAAACATTCCTTTATTTTTTTAAAAAAACATTCCTTTATTTTTTTAAAAAATATTCCTTTATAAAAATAGTAATAACAAATTAATATAATTGGCATAATATATACTTACATATATTAGATAAATATCATATTGCATTGGCCAAACTACAATGGACATTGTGGAATTTTTATGTTATATGCATGGAAACATTGTTAATGGGCCAAATGGGATAGAATATGATAGGCAACCATCTCTTCGTATAAACATGCGTCGTCGTTGACTTCAACACATTAATCGATGGATTATGTGATGCATTATCCATAAATAGAGATGATGGGGGTAGAGGTGATATTTAGATATGGTAGTTATGTCCTCTCCCTTAACATTTGAATTTTTTCCAACAACCCTAAATACACTACGTATGAAAGAAGGACAAATTTCACATGTCCATCCAGATGTCCATGATCAGTACGTGACATACCGACATCGTGGTGAGGGTATACACTTTATAGAGGAAAGTCAACCATCAAGTGTAAGAGGTCGTGGTGATCGTGGACTCTATGTGACTTAACATTATCAATCTAGGCGTAATAGAGTATCTTCTTCTAGTCGTGAATAAAAAAAATTGTACATATAATTAAATTTATTAATGAAATTGAAACACGAAAATGCACTTGCAGTCTACAACACATCCTAAAGAACCTTGAATATTATTTATAAAAATCGAAAATTAATATCTATATTTTTGCACAGGTTTCTAACAATTTTAAACAAAAACATTAATTTGAAATTAAACTAATTGAATACTATTAAAATTAATATTGAGTATATCAAATCAAACATAAAAATTTCTTAATCTCAAAGTAATATTATTGTTTATACGGTTAAAAAATTAGTAATATTACTATTAAAATAAAAAATGAGATTAGTGAGATAGTTGATTTTAGGTAACAATGATTTAGAATTAAATAAATAGAATATCATTAACTATAAAAAAAACATAAGTAAAGAATGAGTTGATTTAGAGTTATTAAAAGAATAAAAAAAATAAAAATAAAAAATGTTTTTTTTACCCAAATTGTATGTGTCTCTTGAAGAGACTCATTATTAATTTGTTTTATTATTATTTATGAATGTGTTTCAAGAGACACATTTTTTATTATTATTTATTTTTTAATGAATGGGTCTCTTATTCTTATTTATTTTTTGTTTTGTTTAATTAATACATTCTTGAAGATATGCATTCAAGCCCCCAAAAAAATAATAAAATTTTCTAAAATGCGTCTCTTCAAGAGACACATTTGGATAAAGACAAAAAATCAACCCCATTTACTTAAATAAATTGAAAAGTACCTCATTTTTCCTAACTAAAATAAAATTTAACCCTAAAATTCTAATTAACCCGGGTTTTCAATGAGAGGAGGAGTGAGGCTAAAATCTAAAACTAAAATCATGTTGCCTTTTGTCATGAAAGAAAAAAACAATAAGAAGGAATAATATAACTGAACCGTGAGAAATAATAGAGGGGGAAAGAGTTGAGGTTAAATTAGGTATTTAAGAAATTTATAAGGGTAAAATTGTCCAAAAAGAGTCTCCATAAACTTTAAAAACGACCGTTTTAATGTTTATTTTGTCCCTATTGTTAAGATTTTGTTAACTCTTGACGAAATTGCATCTAGCACGTGTTGAGTAAAATGATGGTGAAATAAAATGTCGACAACCAACAAGCCAAAATATTGAACGACCAAAATCTTGAATGCAAAATGACTTTTGAATTCTCTTATAGAAAAATCGCAAACCTATATTTTTAGTGTGACTAGCTTATTTGACAGCCTAGTCGTCTAAAAATATAAGTTATCTCATCATTTTGTTTGAGAGTTAACAAAATCTAAAACATTTTTTAAAAAGTTTAAGGACTAGCATAAACGTCTTTAAAAGTTTAAAAATCAAAATAGAACATGATTCAAAATTCAGGGACTAAAATAGAACAATATTCAAAATTCATGATCAAAATAGAACCAGATTCAAAATTCAGATACCAAAATGGAATTTAAACCTATCTTATATTATTAAACATATCCCACATTTATGAAATATAAATATAGAATGAAACAATAAGATACTTCTTAAATAACAAAAAACATACAAATATAAACATACTCTTGTAAAATTAAGGAATAATGAGAATAAATAACTATTAGGCCCATTATGGTAGTTTTGTAGTTAAAACTCGAAAATTGAAAAACGAAAAATATAAATGGTCCTGGTTGAATTTTCTATCATCATCCTCTCCTATATCTATGAACAAAAGATAGGAATATTGTATTAGATAGTATGTTGAGTTTGAGGGCAGAACAATTTTCTTACGAGTAGTCCATCGACACGCATTTGAAGAGCATGGTGGAGTGGATGAACTGGGAGCTAGCCGTCGAAGGCAGAGTCAGGCAGGGATTGTTAGATAGCATGAGGTTTCATCTCAAAACCAATTGGCAATGTGAGGAGTAACCCATCTATGTTATAAGGAGTTTGAGTCCCCTTAGTTGTTCTAATGTAGGATTCTCAACATGCCCCTTCAAGATAGTGCCTCTTTTGGGTTCACCAATCTTGATCGGATCACAATTTCTTCTTATTGGACCGACATCACCCGTTTGGGCTTTATGATCTCAAAACCAAAAAATGATTGAGGATCGCCTGCATCTTAACCATACCTCCGACATAGGCATGCCATATTTGAGGATCTAAATTTTTCTCTGCTTCTTTCATTCGAAGGATTGTGTTTCCCCCCAAAATGTAAACATTGAAGAAAAGGAATCAAAGAAAACTAATGAGAAAAATAGAGCCCCTCCTCAAATATTTATATCATAATATATCATATACATTATATTAATTGCATCTTATATAATTAATTCATTTAATTAAGTTGAACCATTCAAATTAATTCAAAATTAATTTAATTCTCATTAATCCTTATTGAGTTTACAAGAGGACAAGAAAACTTATGACCTAAGCTTAAAAATGAAGAAATCAAGAGTAGCCATTTCAACAAACACCTAAGGAGCATATTTCCAGACAAACCAATTCGAACCTATTGCAAATCAAAGTACCCTTAACTTCAAAAATAAAGAAATCCAAGATCAGACACGGGACCAAAGAAAAATTGACAACTACCAAAAAAACTAATTGGATAGAAGAACCCCTATAAACCCATCATTCTTTGGACAGAAAACGTAAGCTCGGAAGCTCGAAACACAAAATTTTGAAGATGAAGAAAGAGATCAGTAAATGAAGGAACATAATGAAATATCTTTTTCTGAACAGATTTTACAAATCGGGATTTGCGTGAAGTTGAGAGTGAACAGAGCAAATACCAGTGTGCATGCGTGCCCTAACTTAAGAGGAGGAGAGAGTAGTCCTTCAACTTGATCTTATTCAATGGAGAGAACCCTTCAACATTTGAGAGGAAGAAGAAGATCGATAGAGAGAAACCCTTGGTGAGAAGAAACAAAACGAAAAAAATTGGGAACAAAACGGGAGAAACTTTTTTTTTTTTTTTTTGTTCCTAAAATTTCTCAAAATTTTGGGAACGGTCTTTAATTTTGGGAACAGGCAATCAGAAATGTTATCAAACAAACACGTTCCTTAAAAAATGAGAAAAAGGAAACAGGAAACAGGAAATAGGAAATGGGAAACGGAAACATTATCAAATGGGCCCTTCATTATTGAATTATTTTTGTTCAACAAGTGGAGATAATATTTTTAGATCCATTATAAAAATGTTGGTTCTTTTTTTGTTTGTTTCTTTAACGCCTTATTAGTTCATACTAAATTTTATGGTTAATAATATTTTGTTTAATACCACACTAAGTTCTGTCATTGTTCAAATTACTTGTATGTTTAATTGGTATAATTTTTTTATAAAAAATTTGAGGTTTGAAATCTCTATTCATGCAATTGTAGTACTAAAAAAAAGGAAACGTACTCTCAAATTTATTGATGTACACATTTTTTGCTGACACAATGCAACTTATAGGGATTTTTTATCCTCAGATTGGAACCCAAACAAACAAATCATTAATTTAAATAATATATTTTAGCATAATGTTTTTAAATTTCTTAATACAATAATTTAGAGGGAAAGGTTATAATATGAAATCTCTTAGAATATATATCTCTTGAGCTATACTTAATTTTACAATGCAGTCTTTTTTAATCCATAATAAGATGACTTAAAATTTTATTGAGTTGTAACTTTTTTTAAAAAATATATATTATCAATATTTATGTATTTATATGAATAAATCATTACAACTTCTCTTTTTCGGTGGTAATTGAATCAAATATTATTAGACTTATTAGACTAAATTCGAGAGGATGGTAAAAATTTATCCATAGCTAAGATAATTTTGGATGAGGTTCTTCGATTGATTTCGTGTCATGGAGATTCAATCTTTTTACCATATTAACTAATCCCAAACTAAATTTGCTAATGGTCTTGTTCATTGGGTGTGGAATGAGACTGGTTCTCATGTATGGTAAGAAAATTTTCCTGTGTGGGTGGCAACTCTTATCAATTTGGATAAAGACTTTTTTTTTTTAATGAATTCTTTATTTTTTTAAAAAAAATCATTAAAACTTCTATATGAATTATATTTATCTTTTGTACTTTTCCCTCTCATAATTTTTTCTTTTTTTTTTACAACATCTACGGGTGGGAGATTCAACCTCCAATCTGAGATAGAGTCGTATGCCAATATCACTGAGACAAGTTTATTTTGACTTTTTCCTCATAATTCAATGATAAACAAATTAAATTTTACAACTAGTCTAAAAGAAAGAATGATAGACAACGGAAAGAATTTTAGTACTATAGTAGTATGGTACTTATTTTTTTCACACTATAAAATTGAATTCTAAATATTGTTTAATGGTAGTCTCCACTTTATTTTTAAAATGACATTTTTTAGAATTATTTTTAAATGATGTTAATGTGGTAACCACTTAATGAATATAGTGTCCATACTACGATAACATAGAAAATTTATCCGGTAGTTATTACCATCTACAATCGTGATAGCACCGAAAATATTTATCTTATTGCCTCTAATCTTGCTCATTTATGATATTTAAGGTGCTTAAATGTTTATATTTGTAGGATCTCAAGTAATACATGAAGGAATCGAATTCTCAATGCGGAAGCAAACGATCGCCTTTGTGTTAATGAATTTGATTTTGAAACTAATTAAAATAGAGAACTAAAAAAAAAGAATAAACAACATGATTTTTTAAAATTAAACAGAGAAGAAAAGGAAGATCTGTAGACTTAGCCTTGAAGAACTCTTTCTTCACGAATTCCTTTCCAGTGATCGTGAACGAAAACCTTCTTCTACGGATTTGGCAACATCTCCAAACATGGAAACCGCCAATACTATCTTCCTTGCTATTCTCAAAGTGAGAAATCATGACGGAGTTGTGGACTCGTTAAGGATTTTGGTGAGGAAATTGGAGAATTTTTTTAAAGAGATCTAATTGAGGAAGGAGAAGAATGCAGAGGAACTTTTCTGTGTTTTTCAATTTGAAAAAACCAAACAACAAAACTCAGCAGGTTTTTTTTTTACGTATATGAGAGATGAGAGAAGTTATCAAATAACTCCCTTTATCATGTAAAATAACTCGCTTATTAAATTAATATAATTAAATAAAACTATATATTATATCCCATATAATAACCTGTAATTTATATTGTATCATATATAATATGAACTAACATTATATTCTCTCATACAACCTATAGTTTTAATATGAATCATATCCATATTAAATTAATCTATAGTTTTTATATGAATCTCATTCATATAATTAATATTTGAATTATATTAAAATATTTATTTCTCTCATTAAATTTTGTGTTATAATATATCCATATACATTATATTAATTACATCTAATACAATTAATTTTCTTTAATTAATTGAACAATTCAAATTAATCTAAAATTAATTCATTTTCATTAAACCTGAGTTAGCAAAGGGATTTTATGAACCTACAGATTAGAAGCTCTAATAATACGAGATTAATTAATTAAACACTTTAAATCAACATTCATTAACTACGGATCACTCCACTGAAAACCGACAGCTACACTCTTCGTACTATAGATATATTTCTGTGTTTATTGGATATAACCAATCAACAGTAAATTGGTCCTTCACAAATTGCTCGTAACTACAAGTGGGTCAAAATTATCATTTTACCCCTGTAGTTACATCTAACTCCTTAAATGCCATTGATTCCTCTAATGAACAACTAGTCTATAGTCCAACTATAAATTAATGAACAACTAGTCTATAGTCCAACTATAAATTAATGAACAACTAGTCTATAGTCCAACTATAAATTAACCCCTCTCAGACCAATGAGAGGGTGAGGCTTCATTGTTCAAGACTTGGAATCGGTTATTAAGGGAGCAATTTATCTACTTTTTCTGTCTACGGAAAGAAGTGAATTCTATCTTGTGTAGTTGTCTTCCCAGCTCCCTACTCTGCAAATCCCCAAAATGGTAGACATATTGAGTCGACGAATTTGGCCACACTTACCCATTCAGATCAAAAAGACCGTTCTCATAGACAGGAGTTCACAACTCACTTAGGATTAAGGTCAAGTCACCTACGATCATCCTAGTGAAATGTAAATCTCTATAAGAAACGGTGCTATAAAGAAAGACTAATCATTTCGTGGTTTGGTCTTATACAAACTCCTTGTGTAGGATACATCCATTTATATATCTCCACATGGGCGATTATGATCAAATCATTTGTAATACTTTACAACAATTGTAACAATTACAAAACGGGTCGTATCTGTAATGTCACCAGGATAAGGTACCCAACCTTATCCATATACTACAGATCATTCAGATTATTACTTGAATACGATCCACCTATATGTATACCACATAATGTTCAAGTTACATAAAATAACTTTGTACCTTAGTTTATTGGATTGAGTTAAAGCACAAAATAAAATAATTTTTATTTTATTAATAACAATTTGTTTATATAAGTTTACAAACTACAAGTACAAAGAGATTTATGACACCAATTCCAACAATACAAGCATTTTGGAGCGTTGTGGGTCGTTCGGTTTAAATTTCTACAACATTAGTTTTTAGGTCGTTCAGTTTAAATTTTTACAACATTAGTTTTTAGGTTTTCTTTCATATTTTATCTGTAATCAAGCAAAAACGATGTTGGATTCTACCTTTTCCACCACCATGAGAAGATAAGATCTATGCTTTTCAAGTTTATAAGGTTTTGAGGGAACCATTTTTTGAGTATTTTGATAATTTGATTGAGATTTCTTGTCTATGGGTTTTACTCTTGATTTATTGATTATGAATTACATTCTCTTATTAATGATTGACAACCAATGCTTGATTGTGCAATTTGATGCTTTAGATCAATGTATAATACGTGACATAAAATTGTATGTTAATCTCCAAGAAGAAATAGGTTAGATAGGCTTCTAATTTGTGGTTGAGTACAAAAAGCATTGTTCTATCGATCTAAGGAAAACCATATTAAATTTCTAATTAGGCTTTTTCTATTGGAAATTTATCCTAGCATAATCCCTAAAGCATAATGTGGTTAGTTTAGGATACTTTTCATATAATTAAACTGTCTAATTTGATATTTTGGACCATTGGTTAGCTTTTCTAATCTATTGGGCTAGGCATAGGTAAGAAGTTAAAATCATGCTTTGATAATTCAATGATCAAAATTACATTGAGTGATTATTTCCCTAAGCTAGAACGTTTTATTTGATTACATATCTATCCTTTACTTTCTTTGTACTTTATTTTCATGCATATTCAAATCTCAAACCAGACAAAACCTCCCCTATTTACCGCTTTAATAAAATAATTAACTTTGAGAAACTAATGTTTGTGCTTCCCTGCGAATCGATCTTATCTTGCCACTTGGTATAGATAGTATTGATTGGTACAATATAACTTTCATTTGATTTATCATTTGTCGGCGACAGTAAAAGGCTACATCAAATTGGTGTCGTTGTCGAGGAAGCCAATTAGTTTTTCTTAGTTAGTTTTAGTTAAAGTATTCTTTTGCTTTGATATGTTTTCTTTTTATGTAAGTGTTCTAAGCATGACAAAATATCATTAGCAAGGTTGGGAAAAATCTAGTGAAGCATCTCTGTCTAATGATGAGGTTAGTGACCTTCGTTGTCAACTTTCCAAGTTTTCGTTGATTAGGCAAATGGTTGCAGGGAGACCGCAACAAGTATAGCCATGTAGGATTTGCTCATTGCCATGAGCCTAGATGGGAGGAGCCATTTGCCTATGGAAACTTAGGACAGGACTAGAGCCACTATGTTTCATACCTTACCGTGTCCAACATGTTGATGCATGCTCCCTCTACCCACTCAGATATGCCTTTAGAGGAATTGGATATGGAACTTTCTAACAGCTCTTCAGAGTTTCAATAGGAACCTCTTTATGGATAGAAGGAGTTCTTAAGCTTCCAATAGGACAGTTTTTATTCCGGATCGGAGGCTAGAATTGACCTTCATATCTTAAGTGACCTTGTCACTCAAGCTAAATTAGTTGGGAAGCTAGACAAGTCATTGTCGTAACCATCCTCTATGATTACTAAGATATGCAGTAATGAGGTAATCGACATCGACTGCCAAGTTGAGTAGTTGATTCCTCAAACTGCAAGCCAAGATTTTGTGCAGTCACTGGAAAACCCACCAGAGCTATCCATCATTTATACCACTAAGACTGAGTTCCTTGCAGAATATTCGTTCGGCGATGATGAAGATGTGTACCCTCTGTCATGTTCAGAACAAATTTGTGAGGCTAAGTATAAACCTGAGTTTCATCTCGATGAGCCCCAAGTGATAGAGTTAGAGGTCGCAAAGCCTCGTCCTATTCTTCCCTCTGGCATATCTTACATTTTTTTAATACTGCTTATATGTTCCTTACGAGTCTGGTGAGTCTTTTTTTATATTTGACTCTTTTGAGTCATTTGAGTCATTTGAGTCTTTGGATTCTTTCTTTTTGCCTTTATTTAGATATATAGAAAAAATCAAATTCAACCTGTTCGGCACCTTTCAAAACCAAAGAAGCTTGTTGCACTTTGAATGCTACATCAATTCAAGCAAGAAATGGTCAAAGAAGTATGAGAACTTCTATGTGCCTTAATAGGGGACAGATCATGTCGAGCAACCAATTTTAAAAATTTGGGCTTCTTGGAGGCAACCAGGAATTTAAATTTATTTTCTTTCCTTTTACTATTTTCTAGCTTAGCTTTTTCTTTTTACTTTCTTAGGTGCTAGAGGAAAAGGGGGAAAAGCACTAGAAGAAATTCGGGCCAACCGACATTAAAGGTCTTCAGTGAAATTTTCAATCGACATTAAAGGTCTTTAATGTCAGTTGCAACCGACATTAAAGTCTGTTTTTTTTTTTAAAATTCTTAACCGACATTGAAGCCCGAATCTGTCTGTTTTTTTTTAAATTCCTTCGCCGAATCCATTTTTTTGGTCAAAAAGTATAACATGACACATCATCATCAAACGCTGTGGCTATGACATATTATTTATGTATGGATTGTAAATCTATTACATTTAATCCACAAATTTTGCTATAAAATTATAATTTAAAAGGCCATACAATAATTCAGCCCTTGAAAACACAAATTACAAGTAATACAAACATTATGAGTTTATTGTCCGTCTCCACTTGGTCGGTATGGATCCCTTCATAATTCTTCTTGAATAGACCCCTCCAGCTTCAGCAGTGTCTGGTTATAGGCATCTTTGTCTGACCACTGTTGTTCAAAGGATTACAAACAAAAAAAGTTTAAGACAAATGATTGAAAGTGAAAATGTGATCTAAATTCATATTCAACTAACCGTGTTTATTGGGAATGTGTATAAATGGTACATTCAAGGCAAAATTCTTTACTAGAGTTCCCCAAGAAAAAGCATAAAGAGGTTGTGATGCCAAATCTTTACTCCTTGCACCTACAAAACAAGAAAATTCAATAGTTGAATAAATGAGAGAATCTTCTTTTTAAAACTGTGAGTCATCAACTAAAACTTATTAAAACTGTGAGTCAAACATTCTTTTAGTGTATTTAATTAGCATAATGCACATCTTCTCAAGCCAGTCAATCGTTTAGTTCCTGCATCTATTGCTTAGCTTCGTGTAGCTCAATCGTTTAGTAAACGATCATGCTCATAGGCTATCGTTTAGCTACCGTGCCCATTGTTTACCTCCATCGTTTAGCGTTGACGCCTTATCGTCTAACGCATTCGCCTATCGCTTAATGTCATTGTCTATCGCTTAGCATTCCGCCTATCGTGTAGCGCGTCCCTTCATCGTCTAGCGCTCATGCCCATCGCGTAGCGCCGTCGTGTAGTCTATCGCTTAGCGCCCATGCATCTGCTATACGATCTTCCAGTGCTCGCGCATATCTACACAATTGTCTGGCGCATCACTTAGCTCTGCGCATCTACTATACGATCGTCCACCTCATTGTTTAGCTCACCGCATTGCTACACGATCGTCCAGCACCTACCTACACAATCGCCTACCTCATTGTGTAGTACTATGGTGCGTTATTTTATGAAGTGAACATATGGAATGAGATGCGGTGATGGAAATGCGTTGAGCAACAAGTTTTCTCAATGAAATCCAAGTATAAACCCCACTGAGTTTCCTGGTAAGTGTAGGGTCGAACTCAGGGATTTTGGGAAAACAATATGCGGTAATAATTTCTCAGAAGACTTTGGGTAACCAAATAAATCAATAGTTGTTTGGGTTGTTGTTTGCGGTGATACAATAAATAAATGCGGCAGATTTGAGAAAGTTTGATTATGCGATAGATGCATTGAGTATGCAAAGAACGGGTTGAGAAGGTCTTTAGCTAGCGTTTCCTGGGAATGCGTCAAGCTATGCGGTCATGCTACACTCATGCAACAGTAAATCGTTTTTCAATGAAAATGCAGTGCTCCTAAGTCTAAGATGCATGTGTTGAAGGCAACAGTGTTCATAGAGCTTATTCCTAAGTCAATACTATTTTCCTATGCGATGATGCAAGATGCACACAAAGACAAGATGACTGCACACAATCATATCCTATCTCTAGGATGCATGTGATGCGTTAATAGTAGACAATGCTTATTCCTAAGCTCCTATCTCTTGATTATGCGTTCTAATCTGACTCTCCCGAGCCTAGATTCTAACCTGACTTTTTCAAGCCTAGATCTTGTCCGTAGACTACCCTCCCAAGTATCTCTAACGGATGAATGAAGCATACATAATACAAGATAAACACATAGAATGAAGATCCCCAGTTATGCTAGCTAAGTGCTTCTCAACCCATTCAACAGGTTTAGCTACTCAGCATGATAAGCAGAGAGTGAACAAATATAAAGAAGTAAATTCCATTTCTATAGATAAGTTTGTGTACAAAATGACAATGGAAGTTAATGATAGAGAGCCTAGTAGCAATCCCTTGCTTCCCAAGGCCTTTACATTGTCAACTCTATTCTGTTCAAAAGATATTCCTACTTCTGCAGGAGCTGGCCCTCTCTCTGATCTTAAAGCTTCCGGCACTCTCCCAAGTTCACTGGAACGATCTATCAGCACAATCTCGCTTCTCCTGCTTCCACCTTAAAATAAAAGAAAATCTAAGAACAGGGCTAAACTATCTAAGGAAAATTCTCTAACTCTCCAAACTCCTTTTTTGAAGGTTACCTTTGGTATTTATAGAGCCTTCGGGGTGAAAGGCGGCTTTTCTCTTATGATTGCACAGATGGATGGCTTTAATTCTCTGACTGGTGTGCCAAATATTTGTCATCGAAAAGTTGAGTGTACTTGTTATCGTTAGTGGCTTGTCAACTTAATTCGGATTCGACTGTCATAGCTTTCTGTCCCATCATGATTAATTATGCTTTTCACCCAGATGCGCCGACTCTATGCGGTAATCCTTTTTTAGCAGATGTTTGCGAGCACAAATCATCGCAAAGCCTTGCGGTAATGCTGCGCTCGACCATTGATTTCTTGTGATCGCGCTTTCTGGCCTGTTTTAATGCATATTCTGCATAAAAATACCAAAGTTAACTGTTCTTACGCGTTGAACGCATGCGACCGCAATGTTATGAACTTAATGCCTTTTGGACGCAATCTAACATATTTTAACAATGCAAACCTTCATTGTTTAATAACTTAGCACTGTAATAACGTACATTTCTGCCTATTATCATGCTACCCATTTGCTACACGATCGTCTACCTAGCGCCTTACGCTCAACATTTCGCTTTCACTGCTCTTGCTCACGCATACCCAACATAGGAGCAACTCTTGTCAATGCCTCTTGCCAATACTTCAACAAATGTATCATATACAACAAAACCATTAATCAAATCGAATTTCAAAGGCCATAGACACATAAAAAGTAGGCCCAAATCTAGGAGCAGAAAGATATATTGAAGTGAAACCACAACTGGCTTTCATTGAGACATTTACACAAACACTTGAGAAGCGTAACATAAGAACAAAAATTGTTGTGAGTTAAGAGAGGATAGAGAAGAAGAGCATACTGATCTGGACGAACAACGAACGGCGAACTTCAGATCTAACGACGAATAGCGGCACACGGATCAATGTGTCTGCTCATCGTCTAGCGCAATACTACTATCTTTTAGCGCTAATGCCCATCGTGTAGCGCCATCGTGTAGTCTATCGCTTAGAGCCTGCGCATCTACTATACAATCGTCCAGCGCCCGCCTACACTATCGACGATCGTCCAGCGCCCGCCTAAACGATCGTCTAGTGCTCGTGCATATCTACACGATCGTCTAGCGCTGAGAGAAAAGTTGAGAGATGTAACATAAGAACAAAAATTGTTGTGAGTTTAAGAGAGGAAAAAGAAGAAGAACATACTGATCTGGAGGAACGACGAACGGCGAACTTCAGATCTGGACTTCAAATCGAATGACGAACGGCGACACACGGATCCGGGCAACTTCAGATCTGGACTTCAGATCCTGGCAACTGGGTGTGGCGGCGTGGGTTGCACAACGAACAGACCTGCATGGAAGCTAGATCTATACCACAACAGACCTGCACGGGTTGCACGGCGGCACGGGTTACGCTATCCATTAGCAAGGGTTTGGAAGAGAGACATGAGAAAGAAGAGAGTCTGAAGAGGAAAGTGTGAGAATGAGAGGAAAAATAAAATAGAGGGGAGTGAAGAGGGAAAAATTAAGCGGGTCTTTAATGTCAGTTTAAAACCGACATTAAAGGTACCCTACAATGTCAGTTTAAAACCGACATTAAAGATCCGCTTTTAAAAAAAATGGACATTATACATCCGATTTCACTTTTTTCAACCGACATTAAAGGCCAAAATTCTTGTAGTGAAGATAGGGAGAAGCAACATCACCACCGCCCAATGCACATAAATGTTATCAGGAGAGGTTTTCTGTTCCTTTGTCTTTTTTTTAATGCCCTGATTAGGGATATATTAAGGACAATGTATCATTTTAAGTTAAGGGGAGGGGAGGGGGGATGTTTGTGCTATGGCTGGAGCCCTTGAGCATTTGAGCTTGAGTTTTTGTTTGTGTGCTTTATATATATGTTAGCTCACATTTGTGATTCTTTATTATGACTAGTTGATGACGCACTCCCTTGTGATTTTAATTTGTATGAAATGATGTTTGAGATGAATAATCATGATTTTTAGCCATTTAAAAAAAAAATCTTATTTTTCATGCACGTTTAAGTTCTTTGTTTGCCTACATTAGGTCTCACATGCTTAGAATTGTATTACTTGGCTTGTATTTTTATTGTCATTCCGAAAGGCCTCATTGATTAGAGAGGGTCTTGCATGATAGGTTGTAATGTAATGCTGAGGAAGAGAAAAATGATTTATATGTTTGTTTAAAAATCGGTTGATACAATGTTACACTGAAAAGAATATATATATATATATATATATATTGAACCTATGATATTTATGCATGAGTAGGGGTAGAAAGAGCTATCTTACTGTTATTAGTTAGAACACTCGTGAGAAAAGAGTGAGTATAGTTTCATACAGTGATGTGTGAAAGCTAATACTACTAGATAAAAAGAACATAAGTTTAGGGCCCTAGAGTTTAATTTCAGGCGCTTTAGTTGACATATTGTCATCTTGTTTACTTTGATTCATGATAGTTAGTGCTTGAGCCAGTGTAGGGAAAAAACAAATTAAGAGTTATTTAAAACCATTTCGGGTTGTTAGGACTTAATTAGATGGGTTTTGAACTCATTCATGCATGAATAGATCTAAGAATTAATTTTAAATTGACCTTCATTGATTGATTATGAATTGATTTCACTGTTTAGTACAAGTTTAATCTTAGGAGACTGTTGAGACTTGAGTAACAAACCATGCAAATTAAATGAGCATATATTTTGTGTGATTGTGCGTTCATTCTACTTTGCTCGAGGATGATTAAGAATTAAGTTGAGGGTGTTTGATAGCACCTAAAATATGCTAAAGCCTCTAATTTTGCCCATTTATGATATTTAATGTGTTTAAATGTTTATATTTCTATGATCTCGAGTAATATAGGCATCTCAGAGCGTTATAGGTCGTTTGGGATTAATTTTGGAGCAATTAGGAGCTAAAAAGGGATACAAGATTTCAAATGGGAGAGAAAATGGCAAAAGTGTCCCTAGACAAGAGCATTTTGGTGTCGTCGTGTGGTTATAAAAACTGTTTTTTAGATTTTAGATCATATCTTTTGATCCAGGTGGCCATTTTGGGCGAATGACCACTCGTTTTCTTCATTTTTTTTGCTCTCCATCCATCCACGACATTAGTTTTTAGGTTTTATTTCATATTATTTTTGTACTCAAGTAAAAACATTTTGGGTTCTATCTTTTCCACCACCATGGGAAGGTAAGATCTATGGTTCTCTAGTTTAGGGGATTTTGGACGAATCCACTGTGTTTTTTTGGAGTATTTTGATAATTTGATTGAGATTTCTTGTCTATGGATTTTACTCTTTATTTATTGACTATGAATTACATTCTCTTATTATTGACTGACAACCAATGTTTGATTGTACAATTCGATGCTTTAGATTAACGTATAATAAGTGACATATAATTATATGTTAATCTTCAAGAAGTAATAGGTTCGATAGGCTTGTAATTTGTGGTCACCAACAAAGAGCATTGTTCTATCGACCTAGAGAAAACCATATTAAATTGTTAATTAGGCTTTTTCTATTGGAAATTTATCCTAGTGTAAGCCCTAAAGTATAATGCGGTTAGTTAGATCGATTAGGATGCTTCTCATCTAATTAAATTGGCTAATTTGATATTTTGGACCATTGGTTAGCTTTTCTAATCAATTGGTCTAGGCATAAGTAAGAAGTTAAAATCATGCTTTGATAATTTGATGATCATAATTACACTGGGTGATTCTATTCCTCTAAACTAGAACGTTTCGTTTGATTGCATATCTATTCTTTACTAGTACTTTATTTTCATGCATATTCAAATCTCAACCCACACAAAATCTCTCATTTATCGCTTTAACTAAATAAATTAACTTTGAAAAACTAACCTTCGTGCTTCCTTCTCTGCGGTTCAACCCCATCTTACCACTTGTATTATTTAGTAGTATAGGTACTATTGATTGGTACAATATAAATTTAGTTTGATGTGTCATTTCCTAGTGACAGTAAAAGGTTACATCAAAGAGTAAATTTTAAATTAAAGGAGAGAAAAATTTTAGTTGGTATTCTATATAGAGAAAAAATACAATTCATGCACATTTCTCTTAGAAAAGTATATATTTGAATGTTAACTTTTCCAACATCAGTATATATCTCAAATTTATAGATATATTGTAAATCATGATATTTGAGGACCATAAAGGTTAAGAACACTTACATTTAACCAATACGAACATAATTGGCAAATGAGTATCAAACATATACTTTGACCTAAAATGAAAGAAAAAGAGAAATTTCAAATTTCAGTCCTACAGTTGGAAAATATATATTTTTTAAAAAAATAATAATTTATATTGAAATATTATTTTCATCCTTCTACTTTGAATTATATTGTTTTAATCATTGTTACATTAATTTTTTTAAATGTCTATGTATAGCATTATTTCAATGAATTCTAGAAATATACATGACGACTTTTATTAAACGAAAAACTAAAGTTAAAATTTATTAAATTGGAACAACATAATAGATTAAATTTAGAGAATTTGAAGTATGGAACTAAAATCCGCCAAAACAAGCATAGCTCCCACCAAAAAAATATGTGGTTTATTAAAAGACAAATTTTATTCTATGTGGTCTTAAAAGTTAAAATTTAGTCCTAATTAGTTGGTCCTGAAAATATTCAGGATTAAATTTTAATTATAAATTATAAGGACGGAATTTAGACGGATTTAAATCAAAGGACCAGATCAGTAATTTAACCTAAAACTTAATTGTTAAAAGAAAATAATGTTCTTGGTTTTGAAGAAACAAGTCGTGAATCCCAAAATTCTACATCGGCTTATCAAAACCAACAAACTCTTCTCACATTCTTCCCACGAATGGAGTAATAATTAAAATAACATCCCATATCATTCATCCATAATTTTTCATTAATTAAAAAGATTAGCAATATAGAATTCTGGATCGGGCCAGTCTTACCCGGATCCGCAACCAATTTCAATTCATTTCCTCCCCCCCCCCCCCCCCCCCGAATGATCGCAGCCATCGATCGATTTCTTTCAGGTACAGCCAAAACTTTCACCTGCGCCAGAAATTTCTACTTCCGGCAAGAATCCGCGGCCGAATCGGCGCACGACGTTTTCAGATTCTGACTCCGGCTTGTTTTATCATCCGATTCAACGCATGCAGGCTCTAAGTTCAGATCCAGATCCAAATTTCTGTCCAATTTGTGATCTGGAATTTTTTCTGCCCTAATTTCAACTTCATCGGCTTCTTCCTCGCTCGACTTCGTCGGCTTCGATCTCTTTCCCATCAACAAACGGCTCGCACCGTCGATCTTCTCTATGTATTTCGTCGCCGCATGTAATCGCTTCAGAATGGAGAAGAACTCCTCCACCTCTTCATCCGTCGCCGTCTCCGCTTCTTTTCCTCTGTCCGCCACCGCATCCCTCTGGCTTCCCGTCCCGGCATCGTCTTCCCGCTTTCTTTTCCCTCTGTCCGTACTCCGACTCGCCGGAAACAACTCAAACGGCATCGTGTTTTTAGTGGTCAGTGGTGTAGGCGAAAGAATCTTTTCTTTAGGCTTTTGATGTGAGAGTGTAGAATTTTCTGTACAAAAATTTATAATGCGCGGTGCTATTAAATTATTTTAGGAGTGGAATTTCTTACGAAGCACAGCACAGATACTTGTAAAGAATCCATATTAGACTATACTGATACGCAATTTGACGTATCTATTTCTATTTAAAAAGTTCACTACTCGAATTCAAAACTAAAAGGAAAAAAATAAATAAAAGACCAAACCTATAATCATCTAATCTTCATCTTTACATTTGAGTCCTTACAAAATCCACCAAAATATAAACTATTTAGATATCTTCAACAATTCAATGAAGAAGTTTTTCGTTTGTCTTTATGGTTCTCCCTCTAATCTTCTTCTTCTTTTTTATAATATGAGTCATTTTCTTATTGCATTTTATTAACTATTGTATTTCAACATCTTAGATGTTTTTTTGTATTGTATTTTAGTGTTTGTAATCTATTTTGTGTTACTAAATTTATTTATATCCTAGATTTTTTAAGAAAAAAATGTATTTTCAATGTATCAGTGTCTTTGTTTTTTTAGAAATATATAGACGTATTCATATCTTAGTTTTTTAGAAATTAAGGATTCGTATTGTGTAACCGTATTTGTATCTGTGCTTCATAGGAACTTCGGTTTTTAATTTAATTTTATGAAATTTTCAGATTTCTATGGAGACTAATTTCCATAGATTTCTATCCGCCTCTTATTAAGAAGTTTAAGTTTTAATATTTTGTATATTCTATTTTTCTAATTTTTTAGAATCCATTTTAATTTTTGTCATTTTATAATTTTGCATATTAAATTATAAAATTATTTTATTTATTTTGAGGAATAAAAGGGACAATCCCTAGAAGATAATTACTTCTACCTAATTAGTAGGAAAATATTGTTCACAATAATTTTGAAGGAATTCGCTAAGTTCTAAATTATTGCAATATTTTGTCCATTTTTATATTGAGGAATTGGACCTACTTTTTTTTTTCTTCCTCTTAATGTCCAATGCAAGATATTCATGTCCGATTTTCTTTTTATTGTAAATTTCGTTTTCAATTACTCTTTTAAATAATAAAATTAATAATATTAATAGGTACTTTACTTCACAGCCACTTTCCTCAACTAAATTGTGTTTAAAAACCATTTAAAATAAAGTCAAAGATGTTGGTAATGTTATTTTATAAAGAGGAAGAGGAATAGAATTTGTGGATTATGGTCAAAGATTTATTAATTGAATGTTGACTATAGGAAGAGGGTTTTATTTTATTTATTTATTTATTTTACATATAATAAAATTAGAAGATGGGTAGGGGAATAGAGTAAAAAATAATTTGTTTGTATAGGAGAAATGGAGAATAGTTGAATTTGAATTGACATAGAAATGTGTAAAATGAAATTTGTTTGAGAGTGACGTAACAAGAGATGGAATGGATATTGCGTCGTGGGTGTGACGTCAGCTAGAAAATGCTTCGAAAGAAACCCGATGCTAACTATCACTCGTAACGTGTGGCCTTTGAACCTCGTTTCCAGGAAATTTCACGCAACGCTTCTAGTCTCGTATGACTTCTGTTGTTGTGTTAATTTCAATATTAAATTTTCAATAACTTGATTAATCAATTAATTAAATTTTTTATTTTTTATAATGTAATTTCTTTTTTAAATCGTAATAACATTTTAAAAAGTTTATACATTTGTAAGAATAGTTGAATAATATATCCATTCAAAACTTTAATAATTTAATTGAAATAATTATAAATTTCACATAATAATTTTTTAATGAAATTTGAAAAAAAAAATACAAATTTGATAGACTTACGAAAGCTTACCGCTTAAATTGACATATCATTAGCTTAAGATTTTAATTGATACACAAATTTAGGTATACGTTTAAATTGATATTTTTATTAATTTAAAAAATCTCTAACCCCCTTTGATCACTAATTAACTAACACAATTATGGTGCTATTAAATTATTAAAGGGTTGTTTGAAATTGTTAGAGTAAAATATTTTTTAAAAAGATGATTTTTATTTAAACTAGTTTGATAAAAATTATTTTCAAAAACTATTTTGAATGGTTATCCAATATTATAATTTCTTCTAAAATAACTTGTTTTCAAAATTAAATATTTGAAAAGTTAAATCAAATGCATTCTAAATTGACAAAAATTTTATTAAACATAAAAGAGTTTGAATTTAATTTCTTAGATTTTAAATATGAAAAATTAGAGATTAAAATGAATCTGCTTGTATTATCCACGTCAAATATTTGATTATTTCACGCACATGTTGCGAAGAAAATGGAGGCCATAGACGACTAATCAATTTTTTTTTAAGAAAAGAATAATAAAAAGAGACAAATTTATTAACTCGAGAAAGGCAAATGAAGGCGACTCGACTAATCAATTTTGGTTGTCTTTTTTTTTAATTTTTTTTTATGCACACGTATTATCCACGTGTTCATCTTGCTCTTCTACACGCGTCTCACATTCCTCTGTGGTGTTGGGTAAAGTTAAGTGCATGCTCCATCTTTCTTTACATATAAATAAAATAATATTTTAATAACTTTTTTATAATAATTTAATTGCCACGTTAATTTTTAATTGTGTATAGTAAATGACTTTACAATAGCGATTCCATCCAATTTTTTTCCTTCGAAATTTTGTAACTTCTCCTGTCGTGTTTTTCAATTTTTGAATAAGTGCACTCGAGGATAATTATTAAATTAGGGTATCACAATCTAACAAACAAATTTGAATACCAAGATGTGGGGACGGTGAGTTGTGAGTTTTTTTTTTAAAAAATATTAGATCTTTGTCCGAAAAATTTAAGAAAGTGATGAGACTTACGTACTATATAAAAAGAAAAGGTCTATGTCTTTGATTTTAAAGTTTCTAAATTATAGAGTACTTTAAAGAAAAATTATCAAAAATAGTACGTTTAGATTTTTACCTTATAAAATTAGCACGTCTTTTGAAAATTCATAAAAATAATTTTTCTCTATCCATCACGGATGAGAACGACTATCCAGAATTAGTTTAGAAATCAACGTTTTCTAGCTTGTCAATTGTTTTGGGTCTTCTCAATACATGTCGCCTGATTATACACCGAGATTTGCTATTTTTTTTATGCAATCTTACCAAATTTTATACTAAATCTTATATTATTTTCAAATTTTCTTTAAATTCAATTATGTTTACTAAACATTATATCAAATTATTACGTAATTTTTCAAATCTTTTAGCATAATTTATGTTTTCACAATTATATGAATTTTCAAAATTTCAAATGGGTTTTCCAAATTGATTCAACATTTTTAAATTTTGTGAAAGATACAAAATTTTTAAACATTGGGTAAGATTTGGGATATATATTGAACCTCGGTGATAATCGTGCTAGAGATTCTATCGAGAAAGCTCAAATATATAAATTTTGGTGTTAATTATATCCGGAATTTCACTGAGAGATCAAATATATAGGATCTCGGTATTAATTATACCCGAAATTTCATCAAGAAAACTCAAATATAGAGAATCTCGGTGTTATTTTGTTCGAGATTAATACCAAGATGTACATAATCTCGGTGTATAATCTAGCGAGATGTACCGAGAAAGCACCAAACAATCGATAAGTTGGAAAATGTTGATTTTTAACTAAAATCTCGTGGTTGATCTCACCCGAGATAGACCGAGAAAAATTATTTTTACGAGTTTTCAAAAAATATGCTAGTTTTTTAAGATAAAAATAAGCGTGTTATTTTTTACAATTTCTCCACTTTAAACTTGTATAACCCAATGACACGAGTAGTATCATGATTTGAAAGAGTGTTCTTATAACTAGGGTCGAAGAGAGATTGTTGTGTGATTGTAATAATTACATACAATACTACTTTTCTAGTTGGTAGTTTTTTTATTCTGATTTTTTTTTCAAGTTAATTCTTATCTTCCTAATTTTATTATTATTTTTAATTTCAACATTATTTTTCTACTTATTTGTAAGAAAGAGCGGAGAAAAAACATTTATGAGCTAAATAAAAACGATTTACTGTCCTAATCTTCATCTTATCATCCTATTTTATTGTGTTTATTAATTATAATTGAACACTTTAACTATACAAATACGAATAATTTTGATTAGTGTGTCACTCAGAAATTAAGTAGAAAAATCAGACAAAATAGCAAGATTTGATGTTTCGCTTAGATTATGAAGAAATCCAGAAATAACAAAAATTTTGGTAAAACGTACGTTACGCATATGAGGTCCTTTTTTATAATGTCCATTATGCCCTTAATCTGGTCGTCCATCAAAATTATTAAGTATAGTGTAATTGTTATAGTGTGAACATAGTTGAATTAGAAATAAAGTGTAAATAGGCAATTGATTCAGTAAAAAAAAAAAAAAAAAAAAAGCACTTTTTTCACCCCTTTTGAATTTCGAATTGACAATCTTTTATCATATTAGATTTGTTTAACTACTTTTCAATTCAAAATTGATATTTCCTTGATTTTTCTCTCTCAATTTAAATTTTAATTTATCATAAATCTTCACATTTTATATTATCTTATTAAGTTTATTTATTTAAAAAAATTATCATGTTTTATCAAATGACATATTATTATTATTTAATTTTGGATTCGATAAAAATTTGATATGCCTTTTGTTTTATGAGTATCTCAACAAAAGTCTGTATTATTGACACACAAGTGTCAATTTTGCTATCTTGTTGTTTTTGTTATGGCTTCTATAACGACCCGATCCCCTAGGACTTAAGTTAGGCCGTCACTAAATACATGCATGCATGGAACTCAAAACGACACTCGGTTATGGCGAAATAAATGCTAATTAAATAAGGTAAGTTCAAAAGACTTTCATTAAATTCAAATACTAAAACAATAGTAGGGTACCCATAAATCATAAAGGATAATAAATAAGTCTGAAAAGCGATTCTTAAAAATAAGTTTTAAACATCAAAACTAAAAGTTAAGAGAAACATGAAAAGAACTCTAAATCTCATGATGCAAAAGCATAAAAACTAGTCCCAGTGGCCCAATCACGAATTCCGCTTGTCCATCGCCGGTGCATCTCTACCATTACCTGAAACAACAACATGAGAAAGAATGAGTATAAAATACTCAGTAAGTAACTCCACTACTGGGGTCAAGTTGGGCATCTATGTCCTCTAGATACCCACCTCTGGTGAAACATATAAACTGCTCTAGTCCTCATGAGACACATATACACATGAAACAAGAAGGAGATTGAGTCCTATTCTACTGCAGTTAAGTATGCCTACTACCTCTGGTGAATCCCGAAGGAGACACAAACTGGTGAATCCCGAAGGAAACACAACCTGGTGAATCCCGAAGGAAATACAAACTGGTGAATTTAGAAGGAAATACAAAATCTAATGAGCATCTAACTAATCAGTAAGAACATTTGCACAGTCTCAACATCATAATCATCACTGTACGAATCTATGACATACATATATACCTCAACATCATAGCTCTACAACATACACATATACCTCAACATCATGGTTCTACAACATACATGTATACCTCAACATCATCATATCAAATACAACCATATGGAAGCACATACCATCTCATACTAGCATTCAAGTGTCTATGTGCATACATAAATAATTCAGATCTCGTACCAGAACATACTTTGATCATATTATACTATCGGTCTATCATGCTATCATTCTGTCATAACATTTATTTATCATGCTAGCATACATCTAATGTCTGGCCCGTGGGCAGTTACAGTAGTAAGATTACTTACCTCCAAATTAAATCCAAAATTAACCCAAGCAATTAATCTCTAACAAAGTAACTCTCGAATTAATTCCCCTAGCACAAAACACAAATACTAGAATTCAATCTTTGGAGCCAAAACCAAAACATATCACATTGAATCTAACGAACCCCAATTTAACTTACCAAAGTTGTGACTTGGTCCAAGATCAAATCCACAACCAAAAGTTTGATTGACCAACCCGAAACAACTTTTGCAACGCCGCACGATCCGCTTTCGACCTTGAAACTCTTCCAACACTCAAATCTATGGCCCAAACATGATGGTCATTCACAATTTTAGCCAAAATCAACCGAGTATTCTAAAATCCCCAAAGAAAATTCTAAACACTTTTATCTTACCCAAAGACTCCAAGATTCTGGCACAAGCAACGGTGGCGGCGACAGAAGAAATCCGACAGTTAGGCAGCGGATCCGACGTGATGACGCGGATCTGACGGTGAGGTGAAGCGAACCTAGGTTGGACGGATCAAGCTAGATGACGGGACAGGCGGCTCGACGGTCAGTGGCGTAACGTAGCATGCTAAGAGGGGGCTTCGAACGCCGTCGGGCCTTACCGAACGGTGGGCGTCAGCTGAGTAAAACCTCGGCAGCGAGCAGCTGGGGTCGGACCGGCGGCGTTTGGACGACGAGCTGAGGAGATCAGCTGTTGGTCAAGGTAGGCGGCGGGAGGAAAAAGAAATTGGGAGGGGGGCATCGGATTGCGTGAGGAAGAAAGGGAATGTGGGTTTTAAAATAATAATAATAATAATAAACTAAAAAAGGAAATAAGTATAATTACATTTTATTCCTTTCCTTATTCCACTTTATAATATTAAATATTCTTTTCCTTATTCCACTTTATAATATTAAATTTCTTTCCTTTTCAAATGAAAATTAATTCCTGCCATTAATTTTCAAATTGAATAATTTCACGCCAACAATTAAATTCCCGCACTTACACTTGAAGTCCAAAATTCCAAAAATGCCCTCCAACTAATAACAATTACTGAAATTCCAAATAATAAAGTTACTGAAATTACATTGTTATTAAAAAAAATGTGCGGGGTGTTACAGCTTCACTCTGAGTTAAGACTTTTTTCGATGGTAGATGGTATGAAGATTCACATTATCATGATTTTCAAGTTCTTGAGGTTTATATTCTGTCAAACCAGTCCTTCCAACAATTTGTTAAATGTATTTAAGGTAAGATTTTTCCTTTTGGCAATCTTTCTATATCTTGATTAACAGTATAGCGAGATGGTTCCGAAAATTGATTGTTAAGGATAAAGATGTTTTGTGGCTGATGTCGGTTTTATTGAACTTTCTCAAAAATGATTTATGTTTAGTGGTTGACCACGTATCTTCTAGTACTTCTGGAAATATAGTGTATTTGACGATTATTGGCTCTTTATTTCCTTCTTTTATCCTCCTAGTTATTCCAGCAACCTTCAATCTTTCATTTGAAGGAACTGTGAAGGTCCTGAGCAGAAACGTGGAGATTGTCCCAATTTTATTTTCACAGAATTACACAAATTTTACAAAATACAGATATGCATAATCAAGAAAATTTACAGCATGTATAAAAGAAATTAGGGTTTAGAAAGAAGACTTACCTTTAAAAAACAATTTTCTTCTTCACAAATTATCTTTCCATTATTGATCACGATCAGAATACAAATGAGCCAAATTGGGCACCACCAATTGGATCCTCTTGTATTCTCTATTGGGATGAGAATCATAGAGAGAGTTGTGGGCTTCTCTGATTTTTGGAAGAATGGAAGAGAGAATTGAGAGCAGTGGTGAGAGTTTTTCTTTACAATTTTACAGCGAGATCATCCAGATTGAAATCTTCTATAAGACCTCTTATGTGAAAAAGAAGAAGACCCCTAATAACCACCTACACTTCACATTCTCTCAGAGAGAAGTAAGGGGAGGGAAGTTATTTCCCTCCCTTTAATTTAAAATTAAATTAAATTAAAAATAAATATAATTTAATTTTAAATAAGTATATATATATATATATAACACATAACCTATAGTTTTTATATTGTATCAAATAAATATACCCTATAATTTTAATTCTCTCATTAATGCATGGTATTTAATATAAATCTCATTTATACTAAATCTAATTCACATAGTTAATATTTTAATCATATTCAAATATTTATTTCCTCTCAAATAAATTTTATATTACAATGTATCAAATACATTATAATAATTATATCATATATAATTAAGTAAAATTAATTATATCACATATAATTAATTCCTTCAATTAATTTGAACAATTCAAATTAATCCAAAATTGATTCTCATTAACTCCCTATTGAGATACAGAAGGGACATCATGGACCTGTAGTTTAAAGCTCCAATGGTACTTGAATAATTAATTAAACTCTTTTAATTAAATTATTCAACATCCATAAATTGTCGAGCGCTCCACTAAAGGCTCAAAGCTGCACTCTTAGCAATACAAATATATTTCTATGTCCATTGGATATAACCAGCCAACAGTTCGATGACCCTTCACCAATTGCTCGTAAGTACAATTAGGCTAAAATTACCATTTTGCCCCTGTAGTTACATCTAACTCCTTAAGTACCACTGATTCCTATAATGAACAATAAGTCATAGTCCAACTACAAACAAACCCCTTTCAGGCCAGAAGAGGGTGTGGCGCTACATTGTTCAAGCCTTGGAATTAACCCTTAAGGGAGCAATTTATCTACTTACCTCGACATTGGGGAAAGAGTGAATTTCGTTTTGTGTAGCTGAATCCCCTACTGGGGTTGATGCCCTAAACTCTCGTTAGGTCCTGTAGTTTGTAAACACCTGTATTGAACAAACGTTTGTGATGTAATAATATGAGATATTTTCTTCACTATTGTTTATGAAACATGAGATGTTTTATTTGCATTTACCACAAATCAATAAACTAAGATCCCTAGTTGTCGTTGTAACTTAAGCATGTATGTGGAAACATACAAGTGGATCATGCCTTAAGTGATAACCTAAATGGTCTGTAGTATATGGATATAGGAGGGAAACCTTATCCTGGTGACGCTACGGATACGACCTGCTTTGTAGATAGTTGCAAGTGTTGTGACGTACTACAGATGGTCTGACCTTGATCATTCATATGGAGACATGTGAGCGGGGGGGTCCTATACAAAAGAGTTTGTATAAGACCAGACCATGAAATGTTTAGTCTTGTTATATAACGTTGTTCATGACAGAGACTTCATTTCACTAGGATGACCATACGAACATGACCTTAATCCTGAGTGAGTTGGGAACTCCTGCCTTTGAGGGCGGTTCTTTGATTTGCATGGGTGCGAGTGGTCAAATTGCTAACTCAAATCTACCACTTTGGGGATTCGTCTGATTGGGGAGTTGGGAACTCAGCTACACAAGATGGAATTCACTCCTTCCTCGAAGCAGGGATAAGTAGATAGATTGCTCCCTTAAAGGTTGATTTCGGGGCTTGAACGATGTGGCGCTACATACCTTCTCAAGGCCCTAGAGGTGTCCACTCATAGTAGAACTATGATGTATTGTTCATTAGAGGGATCAGTGGTACTTAAGGAGTTGGATGTAACTATAGGGGTAAAACGATAAATTGGCCCAGCTGTACTGACAAGCATCTGTGAAGGGTTATCGTACGGTTGACTGGTTATTTCTGATGCAGAAATATATCTGTGGTGAGAAGAGTGCAGCTGTCGATCTTTGGTGGAGTGCCCGACAGTTAACGGATGATGGATCTTGTGACTAAGAGTTTAGTCAGTTATTCACGTACCGTTGAAGCTTCAAGCTACAGGTTCATAAGGTCCCTTTGGTAGGTCAATGGATTCAAGTTGAGAATCAGTTTATGGGTCAGTTTGAAATGTTCAAATTGACAAGAAGAAGTTTGATTATATATGATATGATTAAACTAGTTCTGTTATATATGATATAATTGATATGATATATAAGATACATTAATTTAAGGAATTTGATATAGATATGATTTATATCAAGTAAAGGAGAAAAGGACTATGGTTTAAATGTTGCATATGATGTGATATTAAAACTATAGGTTATAAAAAAAATATGGTAAGTTAGTTATTATATTTATTTATAATTAAAACAATTATGAGATTATTGTTGGTGGTTTCTCCTTAACCGTGTGGGAAAATAGGAGGTTATATTCAGTTTTCATAACTGAAGGATAAAATGAAAAATGTTTTCATTTTGTAAGAATCACTTCATTAAGTACACAACCAATCGTTTAGCTCACGAGAGACTACACGACCGTTATCAAGTGTTTGTCTAAACGATTGTGTACACGCGTCATTCTCTAAATGATCATGTAGCTTTTTACTAAACGATCGTGTGGCAAGTGAGATTCTCTAAAGGATCGTGTAAACGATCAAGCCTATTTTTCCTAAACAATTGTGTACTTGTTGATCCTTACTAAACGATCAAGCACAAAGTCTATACGATAGACACTTTACTCTCCCACTTGCTTGGTCGTTGAGTTCGATCGTTGTTTCCTCCAAACCTCTACCAAATCTAACAGAGCCCACACTTCCTAGATTCTCACTCCAAGAATACAAAGGTTAATGATTGGTGGTGTCTAAGATGCTACTTGTTCGTAGAGAAATTTGTTCGTGACTACTGGATGACTAGGTAGACGATCTGTGGAAGAAAAGTTCTTCAAAGGTAAGTCTCTCACTCCTTTTGTATTTAAGTTCTAAAGCATGTCGTAATTTTGTTAAAGATGCATAACTAGTTTGTATGTTTGTGATTGCTTGTAATTCTGTCACAATGAATTTGGATCGATCATCTTCCGCTCATGGGTTCTCTTTGTTAAGAGTTCCTTCAATTGGTATTAGAGACAGGTTCTAATATTCCAAATCTATTGTTGTATAGAATAGCATTTACATTATTGATGGGTGTAAGCATGTCTACATTCTGTTTAAGTGTTAAATATGTTTGTAGATGTGGAAAAATGGATTTTCTGGGATAATTGCCTCTGGTTGTTGAATTCTTTTACTTTTCAAAGTTAATTGTAAGCGCCCATGTGTTTTTGGGTATATTAATTTGCTATCGAGTCTGTAATTCAAAGTGTTTGAGTTAGTGTGTGAGTCGCTCATGATGAAGCTTCAAAGCAAGGAGTTGCACATTACTTCGAGGAAGAAGAAGGCCAAGCGTTGGTCAGATCGTGTAAATGATGGGGGTAAAAAATCGTAGAGTATGTGATACTCGGCTTCAAAGTAGATGTGTGCGCACTAAACGATCGTGTAGCTCAGCAAGCTTCATCGCTTAGTCATTGACTACACGATCGCGTAGTAAAAGTTACTTAACGCTTGTTCTATGATCGTCTAAACGACCGTGCTTCACAACAATGTAGTTGTCTAAACAATCGTTTAGACTCGCGTGTTTAAATTAGTGCACTAAACGATTGAGTGGCCTCATGCTTCATCGCATTGTAAATGGTATTCGATCGTAGCTAAACGGTCGTGGATACTCACCAAATTTACTAAACGATTAGGGAAGACTTCCCTCGGGCGGTTCAAAACCCAGTTCGCTTGTGAACCGGTTTGCTTGATGGTTTTATGTAATAGATAGAATTTAATTTCTAGTTTTTGAGGCTAATAATCCCGGTCCATTAATTTTTTTGAATGTACATAAGATGTATGTTTTATTATATGTTATATGGTATGCCATATAGTTGAAATCCCACCTTAGATTATGCATTGGTCATGCATCATCTCTATATAGTAAGAGTTATGATATAGTAGTTTGCATGATAAAATTACTTAAAGAGCATGCTCATGCATCATATAATATAAGAGTTATATTTATGCATGTATTAAGCATATTCCTACATCATCCTTATATTATAAGTGTTATAATATAAGAGTGTATGGAAAGCATGTATGTTTAGTTCATTATCATGTATGCTTAGTTCATTACCAATTAATGTATCTAATATATCGAATCATTTGTAGCACTTTACAACAATTGTAACATCTATAAAGCGGGTTGTATTCGTAGTGTTAGCAAGATAAGGTACCCAGCTTTATCCATCTACTATAGACCAACTAAGTTATTACTTAATCGTGATCCACATGTATGTCTCTAAATGAACTCTATGAGGAGAGAACTGATAACTGGTAGAAATACAAGTTATTACAGCTCAAATAAGTAAAACAATGAGAGAATGCGATGGTAAAATAAGCAATATCATGTCTGAAAGCGCTAAATTGAAAGGAATTGTGATCGCAAGCGCTCATCACATAAAAGCAGTTAATTTACCAATTTTGTGCAGGAACAATGCGATGGCGCATATGAAATTGTGATCCAAAGGAACTAGGCGTCAGCGCGCTTGAAGATTGCGATCGCAAGACAGCGATCATGAGAAGATTCTTAAAAAGGTGGTCACATAAAGATTGCGCATCAAGGTGACAACATAATAAATCATGATGGGACAAAAAGCTGATAACGGTCGAATCCGAATTTAGTTGACAAGCCGTTAAAAGCCACACTGTAGCAAATATACTCAACTTTCGGTGACCATTAATCAGTGCATCAGAGCCCATCATTGCAATCATTAGCAAGAAAGGTTGCTTCACCTTGAAATCTATAAATACCAAAGGCCACCAATGTAAAAAGGGGTTGAGTGTTTTAGAGAGTTAGTCAGCTAGTCTGTTCACGCACATACTCGTACATATACTTAGAGGACGGAGAAGAGCAAGGAGACGAAGAAGTCGAGAGATCATTCCCGGATAGATCGAAAGATTTCCGGAAAGCAATACAAAGGAGAGAGGGCCAACACTTGCGAGAGTAAGAATACACATCTAAAACAGAGTTTGAGTGAGAAAGAGTAGTCTAAAAGGCGACAGGAAGCAAGACATTGCTTATCGGGCTTCTTATCTCTCAAACCCATTTGTTATTTGGTATTCAATACTTTATTTACAGAAAATGGAAATCTCATTTCAATCTATGTTTAATCTCTCCATATCTCGCATGAGCAGCTAAATTTCTGAATAGGTTGAGAAGTACTTAGCTAGCATGACTTCAGATTTACATTTTATGCAATCGTCTTGTCTTATGTATGCATCATTCATCATCTGGACATACTTGAGAGAGTAGTCTGAAGATAGAATCTAGGCTTGAGAAAGTCATATTAGAATCGTATAAGCAAGAAATAGAAACTTAGACATAAGTTTTATTGCTATTTACATATCGCATGCACCCTAGAAATAGGCATGATTGTATGTAGTCACCTCGTTTTATGTGTACATCATTCATCAGCGCATAAACAAGAGTAGAGGCTTAGATATAAGTCCTATCGACTGTTTCGTATACATATCGCATGTGTCCTAGAAATAGGAATTATGGCATTCTGCATTGAGAAATGATGTGTTGTTATTTGTGTGTAGCATGATCGCATAACTTGTGCACAATCTTAGGAAATGTTAGCTAAACCCCTTCTCAAACCCTTCATCACATACTCATTGTAACTCTATGCTTTCATCAACTCTGCATTCAACTCTGTTGCATAGAAGAAAACCTTAATCAAAACACCATCCACTTCATTTGTTTTTTTTCTACTACAATAGAATCAAAGTGTCTGTCGCTTACTTAGTAGTCCCTGTGTTCGACCCTGGACTTACCAGAAAACCTGAAAAGGCTTATACTTGAGCCTTGTTAGGAAAACTTACATGATCACCGCATAACACACATCATCACAATCTCATATCATGACACATCACAATTTCACGCATCAAGAACCGTGAGCGGAAGTAAGATCGTCCCAATTTTTATTTTTCATTGAATATAAGTTTTACAGTTAAACAAGATCAAGATATGCATTTACATAAATTATAGCATGCAATACTAAAGGAAAACTTAGGGTTTTAGAAGCCCTTACCTTTGAAGAACACTTTCTTCCAGAATCCCTCGAACAAGTCATGAACGGATCTCCTTCTCCAAATAGGACACCGCCAAACAGAGCCTCCTATATTCTTCTTAAGGATTGAGAATGGCAGGAGTTGTGGGCTCTGCCTTGGGGTTTTGAAAGATGGAAGGAGATGGAGAGGAAGAAAGGGAGTAGAAGAACTTTCCTTCTCTGGTAAGTCCAGGGTCGAACACAGGGACTTGTGAAAATAGATTGCGTTGATAATTTTTGTGAAAACTTTATGGTAACCAAATAAATAAATAA
Organism: Benincasa hispida; assembly: GCF_027475165.1. Lineage (NCBI taxonomy): Eukaryota > Viridiplantae > Streptophyta > Magnoliopsida > Cucurbitales > Cucurbitaceae > Benincasa > Benincasa hispida. The sequence continues at coordinate 50,197,171 of NC_143484.1, read as the reverse complement.
GTGTTGGGTTTGTTGTTTGCGTTGATGAAAAGGAAATAAATAAAGGCGGCGGATTTGAGAAAGACAGTTGCGTTGATAGATGCAATGAGTATGCAATAAACGGGTTGAGAAGATCTTTAGCTAGCGTTACTTGGGAATGCGTCAAACTATGCGATCATGTTACAACCATGCACAGCAATTCATTTTCCAATGTAAATGCGATGCTCCTAAGTCTAGGACACATGTGTTGAATGCAAAGGTGTCCGTAGAGCTTATCCCTAAGTCTCTACTCTCTTCCTATGCATTGATGCAAAATGTATGGAAGCAAGGTGACCGCATACAATCATATCTTATTTCTAAGATGCATGCGATGCGTTGATAACAAATAGTGCTCATTCCTAAGCGCCTATCTCTCGTTTATGCATTCTAATCTGGTTCTTCCAAACCTAGATTCTAACCCGACCTTCTAAGTCTAGATCCTGTCCTTAGACTACCCTCCCGAGTATCTCTAATGGACGAATGAAGCATACATAAACAAGATAATCACAAAGAATGAAGATTCCTTAGTTGTGCTAGGTAAATGCTTTGTACGGGGTCCCTAAAATAATGAAGAAAAAAAATAACTTAAACAAATAAATTTTGACCAACATTGAGTTTCAAATCAAAACTTTTAAATAGCGTGAAAATGTAAACTAAGCGGAAGTGATTTACATGTCCCATATGGCACGATCACAGGTCCCTTTCGTCACCCGTCGTCCGTTCCTATCATTACCTGAAAAACATAAATTAAGAAAGTTGAGTATAAAATACTCAGTAAGTGATCCTATTATCGGGATCAGACTATGCATTCACGAGCAAAGAAAGATAGCCCGTGGCTCATACAGCTGCATCGGTTTTTGATGATTAAAGGAAGGCCAAAAGACATACGATCTTGCCTTGAAACACATGTCTAGCGACTCGTAGGCACACCATCAAACATGATAATAATATGAATGTGAAGTCATCGACTCACGCATGTCTAGCGGTCCGTAGGCAAACCGTCAAACATGATAATAACATAAACATGAACCCATCGACTTACGCATGTCTAGTGGCCTGTAGGCATACCGTCAAACATGATAATAACAAGAACGTAAACCTGTCGGTTCACACATGTCTAGCCCCTAGGCTCGCTATCAAAACATGAAACATGAAAATAAAAGTAACATAAACGTAAACCTGTCGACTCACGCATGTTTAGCGACCCGTAGGCACACCGTCGAACATGATAATCATATGAACGTAAACCTATAGGTTCACGCATGTCTAGCGGCCTGCAGGCACACCGTCAAACATAATAATAACATGCGTCAAGGCGAGACAATAAACCGCTCTACTGGTCTATTCATGCATCACATATATAATATCAGTACTGATTAGAAATTTGAACATGCTCATAATACTTGTAACTACCATGAAACTAGCAAAACATAATGACAAACAAAATCATGCTCCAGAGTCCACCAAGTAACTTGATAGGTCTAATCTAGGTCGCCTAGCACGAAGGCACCGGTAGTAGTATCACTTACTTCAACTTGGTAAAAAAACGCAAAACAAAATCTCCTTAAAACTTCTTTAGCACACTTGAATCAACCTAAAGTTGTGGCTTGGTCCAAGACAAATTCCAAAACTTGATTCAATTAGTCAATCTGATCAAGAATTAAATCCAAAATCAATAACTTAATTTTCCCACTATTACTCTCAATCCAAAAGAATAACCAACCAACAACTTACCCAAAACTTACCGATCTTTACGAATTTTCTACAAAACAAAAAATGGTCTCTAGCTTGATGGTCAATGCCTCAAAACTTTCAAATCTAGAATCTAAGTTTCACACCAAAGAGAGGTTACTAATTTAACCCAAAATCAAATGGGTGAATTTCACATCTTAAGTTATAAGGAAAATAAGTCTTACCCAAGGTTTTTCTCAAGATTCCGGCAAAGATCAGACAACTGGTGGCTGATGGCACGTTGGCTCATGGCTACCATAGATAGGTAGTGTGTATTATTATTGGACGGCATAAATTTTTTAAGCTAGTAGCTGGTAGTGAGTGTCTTGCATGAGGAGGGTTTGCGAGAGTGAGAGAGAAAGGAAATTTCTAGTTTTATAGATTTTATTCAGCAGTAATTAAGAACAAACCAGGGCATTAAACAATGATCCAACCGTTCAAAATGAAACTCTATATGTCTCAAATAGACTGACCAAATTTTAGCACGATCCAATGGTTCAAACTCCGGAAATCGATAATTTTGTGAAAGATGCCGCTAAAAAATCGAATTGCTCTCTCACCAATTTTTGGTCTCTTTTCACTCTCATTGAATAGCAAAATTCAATATTTTCAAGATAATCAATTCGAATATCTAATCAATCAAATTCAATTTAACCAATAAAAGTTTTTCAATTATTTCAATTTAATCTCAATTTTCCAAATGAAAGGGAAATTTAAACTCAATAATTTTAGATAATTAACTTAAATTTTCCAAAATTCGGGATGTTACATTCTTCCCTCCTTAAGAAAATTTCGTCCTCGAAAGTTCAAGTCCTTAAAGGCTCGTGATACTTAGTTCTTGTCTCATCTTCATGTTTCCAAATCGCTTCTTCAGACTGATGATATTGCCAAAGAACTTTTAATTAGTGCTAACTCCACGTTTCAGAAAGTCTTCACCTCCTACCATGAATTGTATAACTTATCTGAGACAATATCATGTTACTCTTTAATCTTAAAATAAACACATATCATCATTTAGACCCTCCCATACACGAGTCTGAAAATCTCACTTAAATGAAGCTCTTAAAGTCCCCATATACTGTAGAGCATTTGTCATTCCAAAATACATCACCATAACCTCATAATAGCTGTAACCATTACCTGATGCTAGTTTCTAAGATAAAGACCTTCATGATTGCATACATCTATATTGAGAATGTTCACACTCTATAGAGTGGGTCACCTCACTGTCCATGTAATAGAAAACATATTTTGCATGGCATCTCAAGTCCAGGATTCAGAATTCGGTTCGGCACCTAGTTTCCCAGACAATCCCTGCAACCGAGACACACTATCATATTCAATCCGTAATAGTTGATACAAAGTTGCATGACTCATCTTTCTTTCCTAATAAACAAAGCTGGTGTGCTCCAAGGCAAAACATTAAGGCACATATGAAACACTTTGCTAAATGGTTCTTGTATCAATGATTTAGGCTATTCCAACTCTACAAGAGTCCTTCTATGAGGAGCTTTAAGGATAGGAGTTGTTCTCAACTCAAGTTCATCTCTAGTGCTAAGGGTCATTCTGGAAGATCAAATTTACTCAACCTTAATACTCATATAGCTTGTTTCTTACTTAGAGCTAGATTACTTTCACCTTCAAATAAAATCGATGGCTTCATTAATTCCTTTTTCTCGATATTCGTATCCACAATCAAAACCTCTAAACCTTGCTAATACCTTTCAACGTCTTCCCTCTCTTTAACGAGGCCTTACCTCTTCCATTTACATAGTTTCTAGCAACTATTGCTACTAAACATCCTTTCATAAAACGTTATTTCCTCCGACTCTACTATAATTTGAAGAAGATTGCTAAGCACTCTTCCAACACGTGATAGTCTAGCTTAATCAAATTCTCATGCTAAAACTGTGTTCCATGACCAATAGCTTAGGCAGGATATCCATTCAACCAACAAATACTAAGATCCATAGTTCCAAATGGTAATAAGAGATTCCTCCTTTACACTAAAACCAATGCCTTGTATCCACCCATATCATGTTTTAAAATCCAAATCATACTTAACTATTTGGGAGTCTTGAACACATTAATTTCCATTTATCTCCCTAAATGAATAAAACCTTTCCTTAATTACTATTATTTCCTTCACATTTATCCTTGCTTACCCCAATAACTTGAAGGTGCACTTTTCACTTCAAGAGGGAAACATAATCCTTAAACCAGGACATATGATCCTTTATAACCTTTTCCATAAATCTAAAATTTCATTCCAAACTTGGAACTTTAGTAGAGTATCCCCACAAGATAACATTGCTTTTAAACTTCAAAACGTTTATCCTTCCTCTTGGTATGGTTTATTAAACTTGAACCTTTTCATTGCAACAAACACATAGTTCAAACCCAAGCACCTTAAGAATTTTCAATCCAATAACTCGTTTTCTCCCATCTAAAGGCAACTATAATTTCAACCATCTTGGCATTCCTTGACCAATTCATCTTACCTAGGTTTTGTAAAGAGTTCCTCATGCTATCGCTTTATTCTCCTTCTAGTAATTCTTCTTCCTTTTAAGCACGCTACATAAAGAACCAAAACACCATACATTACTCGCTCCACCAACTTCAAAACCATGAAAGTGTTCATGACCTATTAATCCTTTCAAAAATTTTCTTGGAACATTTTGACTTTAACATCTAGTAATCCTTAATAGAATTTACAGTCTCTTCTTCACCTCTTTCTTATCTTATAAAGAAACTTTAATCTCGTAACTAAGAACGTGTGCCTTATTATAAAGTTCCTTGTAGCATCACTAGTTTTATTCTCGTAATGCAAAAATTAATATCATTCCTCGGTGAATTTCCAATTCACCTACCTTATTCTATAGCTTAACCAAATACATCCATTTCTTTCTTTCATGTCATAAGTGCATAACACTTCATAGTTCTATCAGGTTTCAATATCCTTGAATAGAAATATATGTCCGTTTCTAAAATCCTTCCATGAATTAAACTAACGCCGAATGGCCTTATTATGATCCTTCTTTCTTTCTATAACACCAAAACAAAATAGCCATCTCATACTAACTTCTTTCAGGTCGTTAAACTAGCAATAACAATCAGTCAATACATAAAGCTTAGACATGAAGGCTTTTAAACACGTCTTCCATAAAACATTTAATGAAAGAATATACCTGGAAAGGACGAAGGATCCGTGAATAGCCATAAGGGACACAAAACCAAGACTTACATCGTAAGTCAGTCTACAGAACCTAAAACTTTGTCTCTGATACCAACTGTAATGACCCGACCTTTTGAGTACTCTGATAAGGGTCGTTACTCATAATTACATACTTACATTCAAAACATTTTGACCATTGAGGAAAATAAATTTCATTAAAATAATAAAAATAGTTTTCCAAAATAAATATCAAATAAGTAAAACCTTTGTTCGAGGCCCCTAAAATAATGAAGAAAAAAAATAACTTAAACAAATAAAATTTTGACCAACATTGAGTTTCAAATCAAAACTTTTAAATAGCTTGAAAACGTAAACTAAGCGGAGGCGATTTACATGTCCCATATGGCACGATCACAGGTCCCTCTCGTCACCCATTGGTCCGTTCTTATCATTACCTGAAAAACATAAATTCAAAAAAGTTGAGTATAAAATACTCAGTAAGTGATCCCATTACTGGGATCAGACTATGCATCCACGAGCAAAGAAAGATGGCCCGTGGCTCATACAGCTGCATCGATTTTTTATGATGAAAGGAAAACCAAAATTCAATATATTCGAGATAATCAGTTCGAATATCTAATCAATTAAATTCAATTTAACTAATAAAAGTTTTTCAATTATTTCAATTTAATCTCAATTTTCCAAATGAAAGGGAAATTTAAACTCAATAATTTTAGATAATTAACTTAAATTTTCCTAAAATTCGGGATGTTACAGTTTAGTTATTGGTCTTTAGTGGAGTGTCTGGCTGTTAACGGATGATGGATCCCGTGACTAAAGAGTTTAGTCAGTTATTCGCGTACTGTTGAAGCTTCGAGCTACAGGTCCATAAGGTCCCCTTGGTAGCTCAATGGATTCAGTTGAGGATCAGATCTTGGTTTTGATTTGAAATTTTCAAATTGACAAGAGGTAATTTGATTATATATGATATGATCGGTATGATGTATGAGATACATCTAGTGGAGGATTAATGTAAATGAGATTTACATTAAATACCATATAATAGAAAAGAGCTATGGTTTATATGTTTCATGAGATGAAATATTAAAACTATAGGTTATAAATATCATATGGTAAGTTAGTTATCAATTATATTTATAATAATATTAATTATTGGATAATTAACTCTTTTTCTCTAATAACCAATTGAATGGGAGGTTATTGGCGGTTTCATGGTAACCGCGAGATAAAAGAAAAAATATTTTCCTAGTTTTAGGATGAAAAAGAAAAAGTTGAATTTTGTGAATTTGAGATTTCATCTCTCGGAAATATTCTCGCAGAAATTGTCAAGTAAATAGAGTTTACTAAGCAACAGCTTGGATAAGGTAAACGATCATGGAGTGTTAGTAGACAACAGACACTCACCTAAGCGATGAGCTAAACGATTGCATAGTTTTTGCTAGACGATCCTTTAGCTTTTCCTAAACGATTGGGCATCGACCTATACGATAGGTTCTGCCATCTCCCACTTGCTCAATTGTTTAAACGATTGTTGTTTCCTTCGTCTTCTGCCTCAAACCAAATCCACACAAGCTCACCTTCTGGATTCTCACACCGAGAATACCAAGGTAGTCTTCTTGGTGGTGTCATACTCAACTCGACACTATCGAAGTTCTGTGGAGGTCGTTCGTGTTTTTCGGGATGTTCGTGACCTAGGCGATCACTGAGTTCGAGTGCACGATGTTCCTGCTATGTAACAGTTATGTTGGACGAGTGTTCGGGTGTTGCTGTGTTCGAGCGTTCGTGATGAGTCTACAAAACTGTGTAGCTTTTGTCCTTGATCTTATGTATTATCATGCTGTAATTTCTGTAATTAATGCATAACCATATGTTTCTATTTGATATTGTAATTGTAAAGTTCATATACGATTGTAATTTGGAATGATCTTTCCGCTGCTCATGGAAATCCTCGTGTTCGATTTCTTTCAATAAACCCTTCTTGGAATTATGCATCGAATATCTGACAAGTATCTTGTCAATATACGGCATCGGAGACAAAGCCAACCTTTGGTTCTTACAATCCCATATATTCTGGATCCCTAGAATAAACTACGCCTCCTCCAAATCTTTCATTTGGAATTGGGTGGCTAGTCATTTCTTTACATCAGTCAGAAAACCTACATCATTTCCAATAAGTAGGATATCATCCATATACAACATGAGGAAAGCTACTAAGTAGTTGATGATTTTCTTGTAAACACAAGGCTCATCAACATTCTAATCAAACCCGTAAGATTTGATCTATCAAATCTTATATTCCATAATCGAGATGCTTGTTTCACTCCAGAAATGGACCGATTAAGCTTGCAAACCTTTTTCTCTTGATCTTGTTCAATGAATCCTTCTGATTGATTCATGTAGATGGTCTCTTCAAGATTACCATTCAAAAAGGCAGTCTTGACGTCCATTTTCTATATCTCATAGTCATAATATGTGGTTTTGGACAAGGGAATCCTGATAGACTTTAACATGACAACAGGTGAGAAAGTTTCTTCATAGTCCACTCCCTCAACCTGGGTATAACCCTTTGCCATAAATCTAGCTTTCAAGGTATGTACCTTTCCATCTAGACCTCTTTTCCTCTCATAAATCCATTTATAACCTATAGGTTTTACCCCATTAGGTTGATCTACAAGCTTCTAGACAGAGTTGAAATACATGGAATCCATTTCTTGATTCATGACTTTAATCCATTCATCTTTGTCAACATCTTCCGTTACTTGTTTATAAGATAAGGGATCCTCAACTCCATCATAATTTATGATGTTTTAGGCTTTTGTTAAATCCTCGTAGCATACAGGTGGGTTTATAACCCTCCCACTACGTCGAGGCAATCTCAACTCTTGAGATGGATGACTAGATGAACTGACATCAACAACCCTTATTGATGTATCAACCTGTTCAACACCTCTTGTTGAAGTCTCAGCAGACTCATTAGAAATCTCACTTAAAACCAGTTTATTTCATGGCTTATGATCCCTCATGTAGTCTTCTTCCAAGAAAGTAGCGTTTATCGATATAAACACTTTATTCTCACTTGGATCACAGAAGTATCCACCTCTCGTTTTCTTGGGGTAACATACAAATAGGCACACTTTTGAACGAGGTTCTAACTTTTTGGAGTTTTCCATTAGCACATGGGTTAGACATCCCCAAATTCTGAAGTGGCATAAACTACCTTTACAACCTCTCCATAAACCAAAAAGTGTTTTAGAAACACTCTTTGAGAGAACGTTGCTCAAAATATAAACTACAATCTCCACTGCATATCCCCAAAACGAGTCTGGAAGATGAGCATAACTCATCATAGGCCGAACCATATTCAACAAGATTCTGTTTCTCCTTTCTGATACACTATTCTGTTGAGGTGTACTTGGAGCTGAGAGTTAGGACGTGATTCCATGTTCTATCATATAGTTTTGGAATCTTAAGTCCATATACTCTTCACCATGATTAGATCGTAGTGTTTTTATCTTTTTACTTAACAAGTTTTCAACTTCAGTCTTGTACTCCTTGAACTTTTTAAGAGCTTCAGACTTATGTTACATTTGTTGGATTGCATCAGCAAGTAGCGGAAGCGACAAGGATCAATAAGCACTCTAATTCATTAATTTTGGTAGAAACTAAAGCATGCTTACACAGTAATAAATGGGTTTCAAGTCATACCTTTGTATAACTTCTTCAAAGTTTGATTTCCAGCTGCAAATCTCTCCAAATCTCGTTATAAACTACCTCAAGATCTTCTCTACTATCCTCTTGGAGCTTTAGATTGAGTTCTGGGACTCAAAATAAGCTTGAATTAAGAGAATTTAGAGAGTGACTCACAGTAGCAACCCACTTGAGTAATTGGCTAAGCTCATTAGACTAAATTAACCTCCATTCGTTAACTAATGGGTCACTCCACTAAAGCCCATAGTTAAACTCCCCTCACTGTAGATATATTATTTCTACTCGATATAACTATGATCAGTAAGTTAACCCTTCACAGGTTGTTCATAATAATGGCTAGGTCAAATCTCTGTTTTACCCTCGAAATTACCTCTTGTTCCTTAAGTCCCACTAATCCTCTAATGAACAATTGATTTGTGATCTAATCAACAAATCAAGTCCCTCTTGAGCCAATGAGAGGGTGGGGCCTCTTGTTCAAGACCCAGAATCAGTACTTAAGAGAACAACCTCTCTGCTAACCCTAATCGAGTAGGAGTGAATTCCATCTTGTAGGGTTATGTCCCCAACTATTCATCCGGTCTTATCCCCAAAATTGGAGGCTTATTGAGCAGTGCTGTTGGACTACTCTCACCATTTGCAGATCAAAGAATAATCCCGAAAAAACAGGAGTTCGTAGTTAGCTCAAGATTAAGGTCAAGTTACCTAGGTCATTGCTTTGAAATAGCCAGTCTTAAACAGTAAACAACGTTATAAAGTAAGAGTGACTGATTTCGTGGTCCGATCTTGTACAAAACTCATTTGCACAGAATGCCCCCACTCCTCATGTCATAACATGTATGAATTAGGATCACTTCGTTTGTAGCACATTACAACTCTTTGTAACAACTACAGAGTAGACCGCATCCAATAGTGTTACCAGAATAAGGAACCCAACCTTATTCATGTACTATAGATCATTTTTTACTATTTACTCGAACCTGATCCACTTTTATGTCTCCACATAAAGTTCAAGTACTCATGTAATCGTCAAGGGACTTTTAGGTTTATTGGATTTCTAATAAGCAATACATATAATCAATAACAACTTATTGAATTTTTAGAATAAGTTTTATTGTTTACAAATGATGCGTGGAAAATGGAGCATAAATATGCGTGCATCTTATGATATGTGTTGGTCTCCATGCGTCGATGATCATGCGTTAGACTAAAAAATATGCAACATGCATTTAAGAATATATACAATGATCATGCGTTCCTACCATAAGTTTTCTTACTCTCTCGCCAAGTATAAAGAGATCGAAAGTTTCTCAAGGTGATCTGAGGTCGAACTCAGGGACTTGTAACTGAATGTTGCGAAGTAATGTGTTTGCGGCGATGAATAAAAGAATAATGAAGTTAAAAGACTATACGCTACTCCTACTCCTAACTAAACAGATTAAGCAATGGAAGTATGACTATGAGAGTAGGTAGAGACGCGGCAACTGTTAACGTAATAAGATGCATGGAAAAATAGATAAAATGGTGGAGGGGATAACTTCACCGCATCATTAAGCTTGATCGCAAGGGTAATCCCAACTCACCACACTTACGCGTCGCACACCTCTCGGTGGTCAGCCGCATGCTTAGATCTCTATAACGTATGATTATGTTGAACATAAGATTATTCCTATCTCTATGAACACTGCTTACTTTCCTTAGTGAGTTCCACTACTTACCCTCTCGGGCAGTTAGTCGTCGATGATCAACTCATAGACAAGCATTGTAACCGCTCATAGACAAGCATTGCTACAGCCGATGATCAGCTCATAGACAAGCAAAGAGGATTAACTCACTAGACTTGTGCAACGTACACCTATCGGTGGTTTGCTAGATACTTCATATGTCTATGCTGCATGATTGAGTATGTGATGGCGCTTGTAATCTTACTTAGTTCGATGCAATGAAAGTATAAAGAATAAGATAATGAAATGGTGTCGAAGGAAATAAAGAGATGCATTGATTACAAAATGTATTAATGTCTTAAGCCAAAATGTAATACAATACAGAGATAAGAAGAGAGATGAAGAGCTAGATGTAGGCAATCCCTTGCTTCCATCAAATGTATGTCAAGGCTGCCAGTGGTGCCATGGATAGGCGGTGGAGTAGTCTTTCTCGAGATCTATCTCTGGCAAAGATCTGGTCGTCACTCGAAATGAGTTGAAGGAATGAAGAATTCTTAAAGAATGTCTTCTCACGCTCTCATCTGTGACCATAAGGATCTGTCTTAAGGCAGAAGCTCAGATGCCTTGAATTTAGGCTCTAAGGCTCTATTTATAGAGCTCAATCGCCGACAACATTGATAGTCCCACTCTGAGTCTCTGCCACTAACGGCGCAATGGTCCTACTCTGAATCTCTGCCACTAGCGGTGCGGTAGGTAAAATGTCAACATCATCTTTTTGATACTCCCAAGGTATGTGTTCATGTTTGGTTTCCGAAGTACCATCGCATTCCACCAACCTTGCGATCACCCTTCTATCATGGTTATTACTCTGTATCCATGCGATGAACGTATGTGATTAATAGCCACAACATCCATGTGATGAACATATGTGATCACCCTTGCCATGGACTGGGATTCACCACATGCAATTAATTCCTACGATAGCTACAAAAATAGACATTTTGATGTAGAATAACGCATAATATTGGGTTAACCGAGATTTTCAATGTTGATCGACGCAAGCTCATTTTTCACATGAATTCTTAGTATTATCACCGCATATTTTGCTTGTCAGCATAGTTCTAAATAAAAGGCAGCAATAACTTGTATTTGTACCAGCTATCAACAAACCACGAGTTTTAGAACATAAAACCCAAAAAACTCCCACTTGGACTAAAACTCTAGTGGTAACTTATATATCCAATATATAAAACTGAGTTTTTGAGTTTAATAGAGAAATACAATAAAATAGGGTATCCCATACCAATGGTTTACCATTCGATATCCAATACCCGATATTTCTCCCACTTGCCCTAGGTTATAAACCTGGTATTCCTAGTCTTTACTAGGTGATTCTCAAACACTTTAGCCGAGAGAATCATTGTAAACATGTTAGTGTACAATAGGCTTCTTCTTAAACTATATGGGGAATGCATCTAATTCTCAATAATGATCAGGAAGTCATACTTTCCTCCCACTACATTGAGATACTCTCAACTCTTTGAGTAAGACGCATTTGACCTGTTTTAATAACTCTTTGTTAACAGTCAGATCTAGAAATCTTTAAACTTTCTATACTTTGATCTAGCCAATTTTAAATATCTGAATATTTGCAAGTGGCTTTTAACAGTTTGATTCTTAGCAGAAGTTGCTAGAACAAACATAATTTCTAAAAATGAACACTTCATTTACAATAAAAAAAAATATATATATACATTATGTTCTTTACAAGATCACAAAAGCAAGTAAGATCAAGCAGCAACATCTCCCACTGGTCAAGCTGAGTAAGCGATCCTCAGGAACTAGTTTTTCTGTTTAGCTTTCTCTACTCTCTTCTCAGCAATGTATTGAGGACAGTTTCTCTTCCAGTGCCCTTCTTCATTGTAGTGGAAACACTTCCCTTTTTCTATAGCGTTTTTCTTGCTTTTCTTGCCAACGGGTTTCTTCTTCTCTTTCCCTTTGTCCTTCTTCGCAGGAATACTTTTACTCTGTGAAGAGGAGGCAACATCGGGCTTGGAAGAAATTCCTCTCTTTTCAACAAGTAGGAACATTTACTTCTGATTCCAGACCTTTAGTTCTCAACATAGTCTGGAAAGCCTGTAGCTCATTCAATAGAGTAGTCAAGTTATATTCTATTTTATTCATGAGTGCATTAGTGCAGAATTGCAGAAAACTCTTCGGAAGAGATTCTAGAATAAAACTAACTTGACTTCTCTCATCAACAACTGCGTCGTTTACCTTTGCCACATCAAAGTGGACCATCATGTCCAGGACATGTTCACAAACAGAGGCCTCATCTTTCATACGGCTGTTATAAATGTACTTGATAGCATCATGCCTCAGGGTGAAGGACGGTTGTCCAAACATCCCTCGTAGAGATTCCATAATCTCTTTGGCAGTACCCATATACTCATGTTTCTTCGCCAAAACATCAAATAAGTTGGCGAGGATATAAGCATCGGCTTTATCATTTACCCTGATCCATCTATCATACGCATCCCGAACAGTTCGATTTGTGATAGAGCTCAGAATGGGAAGACAATCCTCTGTTAAGACGAACCGTAAATCGTCTATCACTAGTATAATGTTCAAATTTGATTTCCAGGTCACATAATTATCCTCAATCAGTTTATCTGATGCCAACAATTGTATTATCGAACTCGTCATTTTGAAATTATAAACAATTCTATAAGTGATACTTTTAAATCCAATCAAGTTTTAGCAAAGTAATAATAATGTACCCATAACCATTATTTATTTGCAACGATATTTTAGTGATTTAGAATAATTTCCACTGAAGGGCAGTCAAGAATTCCTTCACAGAAGCAAGAAAATTCTTGACCAAATACTATATCAGAATAACTCTTTACTCCTATAATTCTTTTGGTTTTCGTTTTCGATCAAGATCTTTACTAACATTTAGTAATTCTTGTAAGTGTAGACCCGCCATTTTTCAGATCTTATAGAATGGTACGACTATGCCCCTAAAATAGAAGACAATACCCAAGACGGAACTATAAGACCCTATTCATTTTACTGGAGCCTGGGTTGTTCCGAATCCTATGTTACAACCCTTCGAGGGGAACATCGTGGTTAATGACTAGCTAGTGCCGCCTAAAAACGACAGCAGGCGCAACAAAGGAATCTCACGATTAAAACTAATGGAGGAGATCGTAGGACAATGTTGACACATTTCCTTCACCCACTTACTATGAACTACTTCCCTCATTCATCTTGTTATTGACCCATGCAAACACTTTCCAAACGGAGCAGTCGCGGTAAAAATGACACGAAGCCGAGCATGGATCTCACGGTGTGAACTCTTAAGGAATTGAGAGCTAATAATTGTTAATCTCCCACTGAAGTGTTCTATATGTTTGGGTAAATTTATACTTAGGTTCTTCTCGGCTAATAAAAACAACCCTAAGTCTAAGTGGTTTGTCCAAGTATAACACTTATAAATGGATTTAAACCTACGATGTCTAGGTGATAAACCATTTTATTACCTCACATCGCTCACATATGATCATAAAACTAGTTACCAACACTAAATAATTCAGCCATAATCCCCAGGTAGGAGGTGTTCCGTAGACCGTCAAGTTAAATACCCTCAGCCTTAGACAGGTTTATGAATCGATTTGAGTTTGTAACCTAATTTTATAAGGCAACAATATATTTTAACAATTAAAACTAGTTGTTAACCTAAGTGAGCATGCAACTGTTCTTCGTTATGGATTTTAAACGTCTAACCCAATTTTGTAACAGCTTACAAAATTTTAGACATATTAAACATCCAAAACATACAAAAAAGGCATTCAAATCTAATATAACTATTATATTAAATAAAAAAAAACTCTAACATGCATACTATATATTATAACATTTTATAACATACTTTCAATGCATGTAACATGCTTCCTATGGTGGGGTTTTAAATCTACATGGCATATTGTATGCATATACAATAATCATTTAATTATTGCATTCATCACATGCATAAACAATTAAACACTAACTTATACGAATTTAGTTTTGGCATAAACAAGGAAACAAAAGCCTAATTATTATAAAATAGCTTCTGAACTGCTTTCAGACCGCTCGAATCACTCCAAAACGAACCCAAATAGCTTTAACCGGACCCGAATCATCTAAACCAAACCAGTAAAGTCTGAACCGGACCAGACCTCAAGAGAACCGGTCGAACTGGCTACTCTCGCTCCATGCTCAATATCTCACTAAGGCTCATCGTTTAGCATTGACGACCATCATCTTGCGTTTTCCTGATCGTGTAGCGTCATCGTATAGCACCTGACCAAGCTATACGATCGTGTAGTGTCTTCCTTTTATCGCATAGCACCATCGTCAAGTGTCGGACAATGCTACACGATCACTTAGTGTCTAACACTATCGTGAAATGCCATAGTCTAGCACAGAAAAATACTACACAATCGCTTAGTGTCATCACATAGCGCCTCTTGTTGATCGTTTAGCGTATGTGTAGCTACACGATCGAATAGTGCTATCGAATAGCGTTTCAACGCATCATTTAGCTGCCGCATAAAGGTAAATGAACATGTGTGCTATTGCATAGCACTTCAACGCATCCTTTAGCTCCCACGCAAAGCTACACGATCATGTAGTGCCATCGCATAGCACTTCAACGCATCGTTTAGCTCCCGCAGGTATACAATCGTCTAGCGTACAATACCTCAACGATCAACACCCAAAGCTACACAATCGTCTAGTATTTCTTCACATCGTCTAGCTCCCGTAGCTAAACGATCGTTTAGCACTGAAACTCAATTATGATATGAACAAAGGTTGAAAAACTGGAATTTGCAACTTGGCCTTCTCCACTTCTTTCTTCAATTACATCTTAATTTCAACTCTAATGACTCCAAATAAATTACAGACTCTTGAGAACACATATAAGCTCATCAAACAAGAGCTAATTACAAATTTAATCGAGAAATCAAAGAGAAAATAAATGCCAAAATACAAAAAACCATATCAGTGCAGCAGTTTCATATAACTCATGAAAAACACCCACCATGCCAAAATTAAACCGAATTGAATGTTATATGATGCTCTGATACCAATTGTTGGATTGCATCAGTAAGCAACGAAAGCAACAAGGTTCAATAAGCACTTTAATTCATTAATTTTGGCAGAAATTAAAGCATGCTTACACATTAATAAATGGGTTTCAAGTCATACATTTGTAGAACTTCTTCAAAGCTTGATTTTCAGCTACAAATCTCTCCAAATCTCGTTGTAGACCACCTCAAAATCTTCCCTACTATCCTCTTGGAGCTTTAGATTGAGTTGTGGGACTCAAAATAAGCTTGAATTAAGGGAATTTAGAGAGTAACTCACAGCAGCAACCCACTTGAAGAACATCTTCTTCACACGAATTTTTCAGCAAAAATTCTACCGATTGCATTGCCTCAAATTCACTCCAATCTTCTCAATATATTGCAGACCATCATGCAAGGAAGATAGTTGCATGAGATGCAGCTCATACTTGGAGTAATTGAAGCCTAAAGATGGTGGGCTTTATGTGAGCAACTATAAGAAGAATGGAAAAACCGACTAATCCTCTCTCCATTCACCTTGATATTGACCCATGCAAACACCATCCAAAGAGGGACGCTCCTAGAGCGCCTCAAGGCCAAGCATGAATCTCACGGTGTGAATATTAAGGGAGAAACGTGAGTGGAAAAACTGATGTATCATATACATCTTTTCCTCTCACTGAGTATTTTAACAACCTAGAGTTTAATTTACTTAGGAAAAATACGACTAATTATTTTTACTAAGTGATTGTTTAAGTTTCCCAAAAGTAACATTTATTTTAGAAAGTTAAACAATTTTGATTTATATTCGTTAAACACTTTAACAAATGTTAATCAACAATTGCATGCTTGTAGAAAATCTATCTAATTCGCCTTTCTAGGTTGGTTCCTAGGTAGGGGTGTGAAGTTTCCGTCATCTTAAGTACCCCAACCTAGACAGAATCTGCCTTAGATAAAAGGTCCCTTATATATATGTTTGCTACAATTTTAATCTTTTATTGAAATAAATTTAGTCCTATTAAACCGATTTAAAAAGATTAATCTAATTTCTAATCTCATTAGAAATTTGTGAACTTAGGTCTATGTGAACCATATTTTTAAACTATTTTAAAAATAATTTTACCTAAGTTTGTACGCAATTCTTAATTTTACCTACATTGCATTGATTGACGTACTTTATAAAATTATAACGTTTATAAGATTACCTAAAGTAATGTCATATATTATGCAATGTTCATTTCATTACTACATATACATAACACTTATATATAACAAAGTAATGAAATTAAATAACATACATTACATGCATTCATTCAAACTATATATTATAACGATTATAATATAAATGATGCATGGCTATGTTATTTATGCATGCAAGTATATAGTATAACACTAATATTATATAATGCATCAGCATGCTATAAAATTAAATCATGCATATACATATACTATAATATTTATAATATAAATGATGCACGAAATTAAATGCATAACCTATGGTGGGTTTTGATTCTATATGACATACAATATGACATATAAGAAAAAAAAACATACATTATATGTATATTTAATACAAACAGTTAATGAATTGGGATGGGACACCTTAAAGGAAATTTAAAATGCTATCTACTACATAAGCAAGAGTCCTTTGGTTCGAAACATGTGAACCAGGCCTTGAACCGCTCGAATCAAACCGCCTTTCAATGAACTCTCTGCAGTGATCGTGTAGCAAAGTCTACACGATCTTGTAGCATTAGCTACACTATCGTTTAGAATATGCTACACAATCATTTAGCAAATGCATGTAGCAAAAGCTACATGATCGTTTAACAAAAGTTGCACGCAGCTACACGATCTTATAGAATTGCTTCATCTTCTTCATCGTAACAATGCTCTACAACATTTCTTTGAAGCTCCCCGAAAACAGCACGAGCTATTCAAACTTATGAATTACAGACTCTATAGCAAGAATATGCCCAAACCAGGGACCTTTACAAACCAAATTTGTAAATAAATAAAGCCTTAAAACAGAGTATCATATCCCGAAACATCCATCAACAAAAACCACATTCACAATCATTCATCATATGAAACAGAATGAAATCTGGGATCAAATAACCAGCAACCTGGCTCTGATACCAATTGAAGGAACTCTATGAGGAGAGAACCGTGAGCGGAAGTAAGATCGTCCCAATTTCTATTTTTCATTGAATATAAGTTTTACAGTTAAACAAGAACAAGATATGCATTTACATAAATTATAGCATGCAATACTAAAGGAAAACTTAGGGTTTTTAGGAAGAAGATAAATCAAATTCATCTTCTTCTCTTACACAACCCACGTAATTGACTGAGAGAAAATGAGGGAAGAAAGTTATAACTCCCTCCCTTCAATTAATTAATATTAATTTAATAAAACTAAATTAATAATAATTATACATATAATAACAACCTTATTATATGTATAAAAACAATATGTTATATCCAATATAACACATAATCTATAGTTACATACTGCATCAAATACATTATAGCCTATAGGTGTATTTTCTCTCAACAATACATGGTATTTAATATAAATCACATTTATATTAAATTCATTTATATGAATCTCATTCATATAATTAATATTTGAATCATACTCAAATATTTAATTCATCTCAACTTATTCATGGTATTTAATATAAATCATATTTATATTAAGTGTAAGTACATGAATCTCATTCATATAATTAGTATTTGAATCATATTTAAATTCCTCTCATATTGTCTTATATTATAATGTATCAAATACATTATATTAGTTATATCTCATATATAATTAATTCCCTCAATTAATTTGAACACTTCAAATTAATCCCAAAATAATTCTCAATTAAATCTCTATTGAGCTACAGAAGGGACCTTATGAACCTGTAGATTGAAGCTCCAACAGTACTCGGATAATTAATTAAACTCTTTAATTAAATTACCCAACATTTGTTAACTACCGGTCATTCCACTAAAGATCGAACAGCTACACTCTTCGCACTATAGATAAATTTCTGTGTCCATTGGATATAACCAATCAACAGTACGATGACCCTTCACAAGTTGCTCGTAAGTACAGCTGGGTCAAAATTACCACTAATCCCTCTAATGAATAATAAGTCATAGTCCAACTATGACCAAGTCCCTCTCAGGCCAGGAGAGGGTGTGGCCACTATGTTCAAGCTTAAGGAACTCTTATCAAAGAGAACCTATGAGCGGAAGCAAGATCGTTCCAAATTCATTGTGACAGAATTATAAGCATTCACAAACATACAAACTAGTTATGCATCTACTAACAAATTACGGCATGCTTTCATAAATTAAATACAAAAGTAATAAGAGACTTACCTTTGAAGAACGTTTCTTCTAACTTTCTCTCGCTCTCGTGGAGTCTGGAACAACAACCTCTCACTATTGCTTAGAACGCCAACCCAATCATCTAGTGGATCGTCTAGTCAACCACGAATAATCTTCTCCACGAACGGCAACCTTTCGGACACCACCACTCAGTAACTTTGGTATTCTCGAAGTAAGAATCTAGGAGGTGTAGGCTCTGTTGGATTTGGTAGAGTGAAAGAGGAAACAACGATCGCACTATACGACCAAGCAAGTGGGATAAGGATATTGTATATCATATAGACTGTGGTGCTTGATCGTTTAGTAAAAGTACACGATCGTTTAGTAACATGGGTTTGATCGTTTACACGATCGTTTAGACAAACTCGCTAGCCACGCGATCATTTAGTAAAATGCTAAACGATCGCTTAGATAATGGCGCGTGTACACGATCGTTTAAACAAACACTTAAAGTTGTCGCTAGTCTCTCGTGAGCTAAACGATTGACTGTGTACTCGAATGAAGCGATTCTTACAAAATGAAAAAAAATTTCATTTTATCCGTCAGTTATGAAAACTAAATAAAACCTCCCACTTCACGCACGGTTAAAGAAGAAACCGCTTACAATTATCTCATAATTAATATAATTATAAATAAATATAATAACTAGCTTATCATGTTCTATTTATAACCTATAGTTTTAATATCAAATCATATGCAACATTTAAACCATAGTCCTTTTCTCCTTTACTTGATATAAATCATATTTATATCATTTTTCTCCAATTAATGTATCGCATACATCATGTCAACTATATCACATATAATTGAACTAGTTTAATCATACCATATATAATTAAACCCCCTCTTGTCAATTTGAACACTTCAAACTAACCCAAAAATTGATTCTCAACTTGAATCTATTGTGCTACCAAGAGGACCTTATGGACCTACAGCTTGAAGCTTCAACAGTACGTGAATAGCTAACTAATCTCTTTAGTCACGAGATCCACCATCCGTTAACTGTCGGGCACTTCACTAAAGAACGGCAGCTGCATTCTTCTCACTACAGATATATTTTTGTGTCCATCGGATATAACCAGTCAACAATACGATAACCTTTCACAGATGCTCGTAAGTACAGCTCAGCCAATTTATTATTTTGCCCCTATAGTCACATCTAACTCCTTAAGTACCACTGATCCCTCTAATGAACAATATATCATAATTCTACTATGAGTGGACACCTCTCGAGCCTTGAGAAGGTGTGTGGCACCACATCGTTCAAGCCCTAGAATCAACCCTTAAGGGAGCAATCTATCTACTTACCCTTACTTCAGGGAAGAAGTGAATTTAATCTTGTGTAGCTGAGTTCTCAGCTCCCCAATCAGAAGAATCCCCAAAGTGGTAGTTTGATTCGGCAATCTGGCCACTCGCACCCATGTAAATCAAAGAACCGCCCTCAAAGGTAGGAGTTCCCAACTCACTCAGGATTAAGGTCATGTTACCTATGGTCATCCTAATGAAATGAAGTCTCTGTCATAAATGACGTTATACAATAAGACTAAATATTTTGTGGTCTGGTCTTATATAAACTCCTTTATATAGGACCCCCCCACTCGCATTCTCCACATGAATGATTAGGATCAGACCATCTGTAACACATCACAACACTTGTAACTTTCTACAAAGCGGGCTGCATCCGTAGTGTCACCAGGATAAGGTTTTCCTCCTATATCCATATACTATAGACCATTTTGGTTATCACTTAAGGCATGATCCACATGTATGTCTCCACATACATACTTAAGTTACAACGATAACCAGGGATTTTAGTTTATTGTTTTGTGGTAAATGCAAATAAAACATCTCATGTTTCATAGACAACAGTGAAGAAAATATCTCATATTATTACATCACTAGCATTTGTTCATACATATGTTTATAAACTACAGGACCCTACGAGAGTTTAGGGCATCAACCCCAACACAAGCCCCAGAATCAGCCCTTAAAGGAGCAATTTTTTTACTTTCCCCTGCATCGGAGAAGAAGTGAATTTCGTCTCATGTAGTTGTGTTCCCAACTTGCCAATCAGATAAATCCCCAAAATGGTAGGCTTGTTGAGTTGGCAATTTGGCCACTCTCACCCATAGAAATCAAAGGACCGCCTTCATGAGCAGGAGTTCATAACTCACTCAGGATTCAAGTCATGTCGCCTATGGTCACGAAATGTAAGTCTCTATTATTAACGGCGTTATATAAAGAGATTAATCATTTCGTGGTCCAGTCTTATATAAACTCTTTGTATAGGATACCCCGCTCACATGTATCTATATGAAGGATCAGAATCAAATCATTAGTAGCACTTACAACACTTGTAACATCTACAAAGCGGATCGTATCCGTAGTGTCACCAGGATAAGGTACCCAACCTTATCCATCTACTACATACCGTTTAGGTTATTATTTAAACAAGATCCATTTGTATGTCTCTACGTACTTGTTTAAATTACATGAAATAACCTCGGATCTTAGTTTATTGGATTGAGTATATGCTTATAAAATAACAGTTATTTTATTAACAACAACATGTTTATATAAAGTTTACAAACTATGAGATTACAAGAGATTTAGGACACCAATCCCAACAGTCTCTGCATACATGTTTAAGCTATAGAAAATAACTTCAAATATTAGTTTATTGGTTTTGTGGGTTAATGCTACTAAATGTTGAATAAAATGTTTCATATTTTATTAAATAAATAAAATTTTTTGTACATTACAATTACAAACTACATGACCAACGAGATTTAGGACATCAACCTCAACAGTGCCTATTTAAATTTTAGTTTTTATGTGAAGAGATACATCAAGAAGATTCGATGATAGATGAAAAGGTGTGATTATTATTGATTTCAAAAATATTTAGTTATTATGTGAGGTTAAAATTAAATTACTTATTCACAATACGAAATGATACATTTTCTTTACCAGTTATTGTATTTGTCTGAAAAGTTGAAAGTTGGAAAAGAAAAGTTAAAAATATTAACAAAAACTCTAAAGAGTACAAATAAAATTGTTTTTAGTTACAAAGAGGTGGGAATACAATTTATACTTAAGTCTTTCACTCTCTCCTCTCTCACTCTTCATATTGTTTTCCTCTCTCCTCTATTCATGCATTGCCTCTTCGTAGGAGGCTAATTTGTTGAAAACAAAAATCTAATTAAAAAAAATCATCAAATTTTGGAGCAATTAGGATCGCAAAATGAGGATAGAAATATTCTCCCCATATAGCTCATTTTAATATAGTAGAGATTTTGACAATTGAACTTAAGAAGAAAAAGAAAAAATAAATATTGACAAATTTTGTATATGTTTTGGTCCCTAGATTTTGGGTCTAATTTCCTTTTGATCTTTAAATTTCAAAATGTTACTCATTTAGTACTTAAGCTTTGGGTTTGATTTTAAATCTATCCCTATGTTTCAAATTTTTATAATTTTATCCTTCATATTAAAGTTTTGTTTCAATATAGTTTATAAGCTTTAAATTTTATACTTTTAATCTCGATTTTTCACTAAATACTCTATTTCAATCTTTGGGGTTAATTTCTATAATTAATTTTAAATTTAATTTTAACAGTTATGAAAAATAGTAAGATGTAATTCTTTTAATTATTTAAACTAATTAATAGACATTAACACTCAAGACCAAATGTGAGTATCTAGTGAAAAGTCGAGGTTAAAAAATGCAAATCTTGAAGTCTAGGAACCAAATTGAAACAAAACTTAAATTTCAATAGTAAAATTTTGAAATTTGGGGACTAAGTTGAAACAAAACTCGAAACTTAGGGACTAAAAATATTGTATTTTGAAACCAATGGACCAAATAGAAACTAAACAAAAAATATATTGACTTTTTTAAAAAGACTAATAATTAATATTGCCAATTATTCTTTAAAAAAAATATTTACAAATTTTTATGGGAATTTTCAAAAATAGGAAAATAAGATAAACTATTTATACAAAATAACAAAATTTTAACTTTCTTTGATAGAGACTGATAGAAGTCTATCACTAATAGACACTGATTGAAGTTTTTTTTTTTTTTTTTTGCTATTTCTATAAATAGTTTGACATTTTTTTTATCTGTGAAAATTTTTCAATTTTTAATTCATTTGATTAGTTTAAATATTTAAAAACCTGTTTAACTACAACATTATTTGACAAGATATTCAATTCATGAGAAGGTTGATATACATACATGAGGCTTGTATAAATTTATAACAAGTGTTTTGTTCAACTAAGCACTTAGGCCTAGAGTATTTTTAACTCATTGAAGTGAAGGAATGAGACTATTTATAAAGTCCATTGCTTGACATCCGCTTGAGAGTTGTGCAATATTGACAACATCAGTCAGCATAGATATAATTCTCAAGATTACAGGTTTTTAGCGAGTGAGCTCGATTTGAATATTATCCTTTTTGTGATAGGGATCAAGCTCAGCACAACAGGCTCAATTTGAGACTTTGACCTTTCATTTGGAGACGTGCGAAACCCTAGAGGTTAGTCATACTTTCGAGAGTTCTAAAATGTCCTTAGATTTGGGCCCTTCCACAGGTCCGAGCCTTGGACAACCCTCAACAACATTCATTAGCTATCATTTCAAATTCCCTTCTGCAAGTCTCTAAGTTATTTTTTCTCTTGCCATGCTTCTCAGATTTAGTGCTTGGGTGTTGTCGTCTTGGGTTTATAATTATTCTCACCTATTTGACTATAGTTTATGTGTATGTAAAAATGATCAATTGATTATCAAAACTAATAATAAATAATCCCTAAACATAGCCCGCAATGTGTGCTTTTTAGAATTTAATATTTTATTATTTTCTAAATAGTCATAATTCTATTCCTTTCCTTCAAACTATCCAAACTTATGAAGAATTAAGACATTTTTCTTTCTATACATTCATCACAAACCACCACATTATATAAATCGACCATCTCAGTCAATCTTTATAATTAATAAAATGGAGTGTCGATTCACATATTTCCTTGTCGTGTTTACAAAACCCTATTTTGTGGGTAACATCCTTTTATCACAACTGCCATCTCAAACATCTCTTAATCTTAATTTCTCCCCTTCTCAAAGTTTCCCAATAATGAAAATCTCTTAGAAAGCTTTCCATCCAAACATCCCTAATAAACTTGGGATGTTTAGTCAAGTTTAGTTATTAGGGATGTTTGTATTCCATAACTATTTTCACCACTCATCCATCTTATCTTCATCTATTTGACTATAGTTTGGTCTCCCCTCCCCTTCACATGCGAAATGGTATCCACTTTTTTTTTAGTGCATATCCCATCTTTCCACTATGAGTAAGTTGGACCAAGCCACACTATCATTCTTTTTTCTTTAGAATAATACATATTGAGACTTGTTTGAACAAATATCTATTAACATATAGTTGTAAGATGATGAGGAGAATTAGGATAATTAGTATATTTTAGTTAATCTTTGTTTAGTTGTTAATTTAGATTAGTTAGTGTTTAATTAGAATTATTTAGTTAATTGTCTTATTTTCTTATATGATTATAAATAACTAATTTAGGGTTGTAATAAGAAGCTTTTGATTATCCTTTGAAAATATAAAACTTGTGTTCTTTTGAGAGATCGAGTTCTCTTTTTAATGGTGGATTTCTCTTGTTTGGCCTAAAATGAACATAAATCAACGATAATTGGCATACACATTTTATCTTATACTCCACTTGTATTGTATTAAGAAAAAAAATATATATATCATTTGACTTTTTTTTTTTCTCTAATATACTTAATTTGACTTGAGAAGACAAGGCTACATTCTCTAACTTTTGTACAAACCAATCATTGATAATAATAAATATTATCTTAGCAAACAAGTATGTCTCAACTAAGTTAGAAATTATGATATATCAAACCTAGCATATTTTGGTGCTCAAATCATCTCTGCCTCTCACCAAATCTAATCAATGCGATATTCTTTAAAAAGAAATAAATTACTATAATGATGCATTATAAAAATTAAATAATAAAATGTCATCGAATATTTTTAGTACAATAGAGATAGATTCAAATCACTATAGGTTAGTAACTCATTTGAATGTTAATGGAGCTACCTTACATTTCACTTAAAATTAATGAATTTTTATTTTAAAAATAAGGGGACATAATAGACTACGGTTACAACTTCAGAAACCAACTTGCAAAATCTAAACTGCAAAGAAATGGAATTAAAATTTTATACATTACTTGAAGCAAATATCTCATGTCACGGGTTGCTAAAATAGACAACTTGTGTAAAAATGTTGTAATTTTATGACCCGAAAAAAATAAATTATCTTAATAAAATGACAATTTATTTATTATATTTATTTTCAATCATCTTCCTCTGGTCTTCTTAAATAGTACACTGCAGTGCTATATTTCTCCAAGCTCCAATGGCGGCATTGCATGTTCACTCATTTCATGCTCTGTTTCTTTTCTCCCTTTTCCTCTCTGTTCTCTCCAACTTCGGCCTGAAATCAGCCGTCGCCGTCGTACCGCCCAAGAAAATAGGCAATGGGTACCGGCTGATTTCCGTCGGCGAGGCTCCCGGTGGCGGCATTCTCGGCTTCCTCCAAGTCAAAACCAAAACCCAAATTTACGGCTCCGATATTACCTTCTTGCAGCTCTTTGTGAAGTACATTGAAATTCTGAAATCCCATTAGTTTATAATTTTCAATTTTGGGTTCATTTTGGTTGATTTTAATCATTTGATTTTTACAGGCACGAAACAGAGGACCGTTTGAGAGTCCATATAACAGACGCGAAGAAGAAACGATGGGAAGTTCCGTACAATTTGTTACCGAGAGAAAACCCTCCCCCGCCGAGAGGTACCATCGTTTTCCCCAAAAACAACGTAACCATTTCAGAATATTCCGGTTCGGAGCTGATTTTCAGCTATGCCGCCGACCCGTTTAGCTTTGCGGTGAAGAGGAAGTCAAATGGGGAGACTCTTTTCGATTCGGGTTCCGACGAATCCGACCCGTTTAACAGCCTGGTGTTTAAGGACCAATATTTAGAAATTTCAACCAAATTGCCGGAAACGGCGGCGGTGTATGGGCTGGGAGAGAACACACAGCCGAAAGGGATGAAACTGCAGCCGAATGATCCTTACACTCTTTACACCACCGACGTGGCGGCGGTGACTTTGAACACCGACCTCTACGGGTCCCACCCAGTGTACATGGACCTGAGGAACGGCGGCGGCGGAGAGGCAAAGGCTCACGGCGTTTTGATTCTGAATAGCAATGGGATGGATGTGTTTTACAGAGGGAATTCGTTGACGTATAAGATAATTGGCGGTGTTTTTGATATCTACTTCTTTGCAGGGCCTTCGCCGTTGAGCGTTGTTGATCAGTATACGGCATTTGTGGGCCGGCCGGCTCCCATGCCTTATTGGGCTCTCGGTACGTATCATTACGCCCTAACTATTTGATTTTTTTAGAAAAAATAAATAAAATTAAGTCTATAAACACTTCTATATCTCTCAACTCTAAATTTATTATTATTTTTCGAATTTAATTAAGATTTCTTGTAGAAAAAATTAAGATAAAATAAACTTAATTTTCAAAAACCAAAATTCAAAAACAAAATGGTCACCAATTACCAAATGAGACCTATACTATTCCATTTCCACGTTCCATTTTTAAACGTATAACCAACAATACAAAATATTTTTGAAAAATCAATGTTTTAATTACAAATTTAGTCTCTATAATTTGAAAAAAAAAAAAAAAAAAGTTATAATTTAATACTTATAATATGATAAAATCTCATAAATAGTCTTTATGATTTGATAATATCCCCATACATACTCTCTATCGTGGGACTATTCATGAATGTTTTATCGAACCATAGAAACTAAATTCTAACTTTCTCGACTACAATTTAATAGAAAATCAATTACTCACCCATCAACGAACTTGTAACTAAAGAAAGAAAAGTACAGATTAATTATCAGAGTTATGTTCATGTTAACCATTCGATGCAATAGCTAACTTAGGAAGAAAGCATTATAACCTCATAGGTTGATATTGTATGAAGGTGAAGAAGGTGATTTTTGTCAAAAGTGTTTTTGTGGTTATGTTTTGATGTGTCGTATGGAGGAGGGGAAAAGGTGGGTTTGGTTTGGTGATTAATGGGAAGGGAAAGGGAAAGGGAAAGGGGATGGGGATGGTCCATACCCTAAAGTGGTTTTTTTTTAAGGGTAAGCTTTCATGGAATCATAGCAACATGTGAAGGGAGTTAATGTTGTAGGCCTATACTAGTAGATATTATAATTTACTTTTATTTTATTAATAAATTTAATGATGGTCAATATTTTCATTAAACAATAAATTAGGACATATATCCTTCAATTAAAAGTAATTAGAGGTCCAAATTAAAAGTGTTTCAAAAGACTTGATTAGCTCATGAATCCATCCTTTTTCAAATCATATAATTGCAAAAGACAAGTGCATTTATAATCTTTTAAAATCCTATCTAGAAAAACAAATGGAAGTTGGGGAAAGGAAACCTTTCAAGCTTTGTTTTACTCTCTGTTTTGTATTTTTTTCAATTTAAAGAACGGTTATTGATATATATATATATTATGTATTTTGTAAAAGAAATAATCCAAAACAAAATCCCACTTTTAGATGATAATTGATATGATTTAAACCATCCATCTTTGAGATGGTAACTAGTATAATTTATTACTAAACTTTTCTTCTAGAATGTAAATTATCAAAAAAAAATTGTGAAAAATCACATTTTACTTATAAACTTGTAATATTATATCAATTTTAACGAATTTCATTTTAAGTTTATCAAACTGGACGTTAAGCTTATATATGTATTACAATTTTTATTCTCCAATTGATTTCAATTAAATCACTTAAACTACGCTTAGTAACCATTCAATTTTTTGTTTTTGGTTTTTAAAAATTAAGTTTATTTCCTTTCGATTTCTTCCACTGTTTTACATATTTCTTAAGTTACACTATATGAATGCTTAATCAAATTTTAAAAACAAACACTACTTTTTTTATTTTTTAAACTTTGGTTTAGTTTTTGAAAACATCGATGAAATTTTATAACAAAGCAAGAAATTTAAGAATGGTATAGATGTTTTACAAAACTTCAAAAACTAAAAGGGGCATTTGGGACAAAGGTTATCATCAAAATATAATAATCACCTCTTGCTATAGTAAAAACTATTTCAAAACCTCCAATTAACTTCGGTCAACACTATTTCAAAACCCCATTTGCTACCGTATTTACTATTTATTATGGTTTTTACTATTTTACATTCATCATTTTTTTATTATTTGCTATCATGTTTACTATTTTCTCAAACTAAAATAGTTTAGATCTCACACACATACTATTATAACCCAAATTAAAATAATCTACACCCAAAAGCAAACTATCATAATCCAACTAAAATAATCTAATACTATAATTACTAACACATTGCTACAAACGTCCCGAATTACAAAAAGCAAAAAGACTTTCTTAACTCACTAATTTTAAAAGACTTTCATGAACTCACTAATTTTAATTTAAGTTCCATCAGTACACAAATTAACCATTAAATAACTATCAGAATTCACAAATTTTTTTCTAAAAATATTTTTAATATTTATTTCTCTAAAATTTTGTAAAATTTGTATCCCATGTTTGTTTTAGCAATCGTTCAATAGAATGCAAGAGTACTTGTCCTAACAATAATTGGCTACTCGTACCTTCATAGTTCAACAGTAATTTGTATGCACATCCAAACTCACAATTAAGGTACTTAAAAGAGTGAGGAAACAAAATTCCTCCGGCCCCGACCAATAACTCTTCTTTATCATTGGACGAATATTCATCCTTGAAATGTCAGTAACCAGTAAACAAAAATCTTACATGTGAAGAACTGAAATTTGTAGGGTTTCACCAGTGCCGATGGGGCTACCGGAATCTCTCCGTTGTCGAAGACGTCGTGGAGAATTACAGAAAGGCCAAAATCCCTCTCGATGTAATCTGGAACGACGACGATCATATGGACGGCCACAAAGATTTCACTCTCAATCCAATCAGTTACCCTCATCCAGCTCTCTTATCATTTCTCGACAAAATCCACAGCTCCGGCATGAAGTACATCGTCTTAATCGACCCTGGAATCGCCGTCAATTCCACTTATCCCGTCTACCAAAGAGCCATAGCCAAAGACATCTTCATCAAACACCAAGGCCACCCTTATTTGGCTCAAGTTTGGCCCGGCCCCGTCCACTTCCCGGACTTCCTCAATCCCGCCACCGTCTCCTGGTGGGCCGACGAGATTCGCCGCTTTCACGACCTCGTTCCGGTTAACGGTCTTTGGATTGATATGAACGAAGCCTCCAATTTCTGTACCGGAAAATGCACGATTCCGGTAGGGAAACAGTGCCCCAATGCCACTGGTCCTGGATGGATTTGTTGTTTGGATTGTAAGAACATAACGGACACGAAATGGGATGACGCACCTTACAAAATCAACGCATCAGGATTGCAAGTTCCGATTGGGTACAAAACAATCGCCACTAGCGCCGTTCATTACAACGGCGTTTTGGAATACGACGCTCACAGTCTCTACGGATTCTCGCAAGCAATTGCTACACACGAAGCCCTTCAAGGGCTGGAAGGAAAACGCCCCTTTGTTCTCTCACGATCTACGTTCGTCGGTTCCGGCAAATACGCCGCCCATTGGACCGGTGACAATCAAGGAACATGGCAGGATTTGAAATACTCCATTTCCACAGTTCTCAATTTTGGTATCTTTGGTATCCCAATGGTGGGATCAGATATTTGTGGGTTTTATCCCGCGCCGACAGAAGAGCTTTGTAATCGTTGGATTGAAGTGGGTGCTTTTTACCCTTTCTCTAGAGATCATGCCAATTTCTATTCTCCTAGACAGGAGCTTTACCAATGGGAATCAGTGGCTATTTCTGCTAGAAATGCATTGGGAATGAGGTACAAGATTTTGCCGTATCTTTACACTTTGTCGTTTGAAGCTCATATCAAAGGAGCGCCAATTGCAAGGCCGATTTTCTTCTCGTTCCCGAATTACGCTGAATGTTATGGAGTTAGCACACAGTTTCTTCTGGGGCAGAGCTTAATGATTTCTCCGGTGCTGGAGCAGAACAAAACAGAGGTCACTGCTCTGTTTCCACCGGGGACTTGGTACGATTTGTTTAATATGACGAACGTGATTGTATCGAAGAAAGGGCGTTATGTGACACTCAATGCGCCACTTCATGTGATTAATGTTCATTTATATCAGAATGCCATATTGCCGATGCAGCAGGGTGGGGTGATTTCTAAGGAAGCTCGAGCGACACCGTTTAACCTCGTTATCACTTTCCCCGCCGGCAAATCTGACGGCGAGGCTAGAGGGAATCTGTTTCTCGACAACGATGAGTTACCGGAGATGAAAATTGAAAAGGGTACTTCGACGTATGTGGAATTTTATGGTGTGAAGAGTAAAGGCCATGTGAAGATTTGGTCGGAAGTTGCGGCGGGGCAGTTTGCTTTGGACAAGGGGTTGATTGTTGAGAAGGTTACTGTTTTGGGGTTGGATGGAAGTGGGAAGGCGAATGAGGTCTTTGTTAATGGAGATCCGGTCGCGGCCGGAGTTTCGGCCTCCACGGTGGAGCAAAATTTACAGCAGGAGCCGTTGGGGGAAGAGAGTGAAAGAGGAAGAAGTTTGATGGTTGAAGTCAGTGGTTTGTCGTTGCCGATTGGGAAAAGCTTCGATCTGTCCTGGCAAATGGGTTCTTGAATTTGAAGGGTAAGATTCTAGTTTTTCTGTGATTCGCCTTCTTCACCATGGAATCAACTTAGATCGATTGATCCATTCTGTGAATAATAAATCCTGTTGTTTTCGTTTCCAGGTTCTCATCTGCTTGTAGGGCCCTTTTGCTTTGATTTGTAACATTGGGCTTGTTGTTGGGCCTTTGAAATCTTCTGATTTGGGCCTGGGCAAATATTCGTAATAGAGGGCCAAAAAAATGACGTATTGCCACCTCATTGTAATGGTTGAATTTTGTAGTTTTTTTTTTTCAAACAAATTGTTGGAAATTACTATTATATGCTGTAGACAACAAAGCTGAGGAAAAAGTAGATGCATATCTTTGGTAATTGGCATCCAATTGATATATTGCAGATAAAACATAAAATTTTAGTAAAATTATTCATTGGTTGGTTTTGACCTCATTTTGATTGAGATGATGAGTTTGAAAGAATCTTGAGAAAACTACCTTTAGCTCCCAAATTCTGAAAAATCAATGTATTTGATTTCTATGCTTTCGAAAAAAAAAAAAATAGAATAGATACGTTTAGTTTTCAAGTCTAAAAAAAATTATGCTTGAAAATTTTAAAGATTGGAATTTGCCTTGAGATTAAGTGTATGTATATTTAAGCTAAAATATCAATTTATATTTATAATTTTTTAGGGTTGTATCAGTCAATCCCAATTAATAATTATATCGATTTAAATCTTGAATATTCTCTTCCATTTTTTTAGTACATAGAGTAGGAGATTCGAACTACAAAACTTGTAGTCACTAACTTATCCATAAATACTTATAATTTTAGTCAGTTAATCTGTTAAATTTTCATAATCCAAACAATTTAGACTATTTATTAGGATTACATTTGAAAATTGTGCATTAATTTTGAAACGTATGTAGACTTCTTCAAATATGATTGAACGAAATGGACAATTAGACTAAATGCATTGTGATTTCCAAATAAATAATGCCTAATTGTTTATTGATTCCTTTATGATACCCAGTGAATTTAATTGATATATACGGCAATGAGTTTCTCACGTATTATTATAAATAAAATATAATGGAGAATTTAAATTTATACATTACAAAGGTTCATAGTTTAAATCAATACAACTCTTAAAACATATTTTAGATTGATACAATGTCTCGAGTAGAGTATAAATTGATATTTTATCTATTTTTAAAAATTAAAGATATTTTCAATATTCAAAAACTAAAACATACATATCTTTTAAAACACGGATTTGATGTAAAGCAAAAACATGGACAAGTCGTTTGGTTGGAGGATTTTCTACATTAGAATTAACACACGCATATAAAAATTCATGTTTATTTCACAGTTTTCAACTCCATTTATTTTTTATTGTATATACAATTTCATTTTGAATATAGTTAATTACTAATCAATTAATATCAATTCAACAAAATTAATATAAATATGCAATTTGACCATTTAAAAAATCAATAATAATCTATTAAAATATTTGCTTAACATATATTTACAATAAAAAAATTGTTAAATAAACATAATTACTTTTTTTTACATAAAAAACTAATTAATTAGCTAACAATATTTAAAATATATTTGATTAGTAAACCATAATGAGTTAAATTTAGTTTGTAAAAAATGTTATTTTCAATAATAATAATTATTTATCTATTTTTTTTATAATCTAGTATGATTTATTGAGATTAATTTTAATTTGATTTTTCATTATAAATATATAAAACTTTTTTAATATTCTTTTTAAACAACATATCATATTTTTATCTCATATTTCATTCTTTTATAATATATTGTTTATTGAAATATATTTTATTTTATCGTTTAGTTGAAATTAAAATTACTAAGGTTGACTTAATTACTTATAAAGTGACTAAGAATTATATTATAATTAATACGACGTTCATTTAATAGATTAATTTTAACTACAAGTACTCAATTTTCAAATATTTATAATTAAGATTATTACTAATTTTCGATTAAATTACTTTTATCAATATGTTGAATGATATGTTTTTTAAATTAATTAATCTATTACAATTATATAAGATTGTAATACTTAATTTCATAAATTAAATACAAACATATATATTTATAAATTTATAATAGGTTTATATTTTAGGATAAAAATTTTGGCTAGAAATTCTTTATTTTTTCAACCCATTCCCTCTTTTGATTTTAGAAAAATACTCTTTATCGATATACTACCTCTCCTACACATTATCCTCTACCTCATAACATAGAGTATCTAATAGTTAGGATTTAGAGAAAAAATTGGATAACTTAACTCACTCATAAGAAAAGTTCTCCCCACATAAAGTAGTTTTAACATCTAATTAGATCAGGGAATCATTTGAATTAATAACATAAGCACATTATTTTTTATTTCTCTATAATTGGAGCATAGTTTCTTATCCATTTATTCATTCAATTCAACTTTAATTCTTGACATTTTTTTTAGCATAAAAAATTCAAACAAAGTTTGGTCTAATCCAATAAGGTAAAATACTACTAAAATTTTTCATTGATATGACATGCTACTTTTTCTATTCATTCATTTCAGGATCAATTATGGCCTTACAAATTCTACCAGACGAATTTGTTACTTCATAGAAACGTGATGCTAGCCGCACTTAAAATCGAATATTCTACCATTGAATTAACAACTCAAAATTAAAAATAATATATATATATATACAAAGAAAATGAAAATTATGTATAGATACTATTGGAATCAAAACAACAAAAGAAATCACAACCAAACTATTACAATAATATAAATTTATCATATTTAATTTGACAAAATTGTGAATGAAGAAGCGGTCTCCGCAGTTATTGACCGAGACTAAGCAGCAGCCGAATTGGCGTCGTTATCATAATGATAGCCGTAACAGCTGGGGGAGCGGGTTTGGAGTAGGACACGTGTCGAAGATCCTGTGGAAGACCAACGGTATAACAGGAAATTTTGGCGGGAAGAATAAGGCGGTGGATTCCACGTCGGCGCAATGGGCGGGAAAAAACGTAAGCCCGTTACGTTGGGCCCACTTTTGTCGTTACGCGCATATCATATTCATGCATGGCATGCACATCATGAGGGCATGATGATGATAGTTGTTGGATTGTGGAACAAGGTCATTATTGGAATCTCACATGATGTGAAAGAAAAATGGGAAAAGCATTAATTATAATGTCTGCAACCTTTAAGTGAAATTTAGTCGGGCAATTTCTTCGTTCGGGTCGAGCACGGGTCGGTTCTATTAGCCGTCTGCCGACCATTGTCAGCCGTTGGATCTTTGTTTTACCGATATCAATGTAGACATTGTCACGTGCATAGCATAGTGTTGCCCTTTCTTCTTTTGTTCATTTTTTCCAGTCTCACTTTTTCATTCTGAATTTCTGTTTCCCTTTTTCTTTTACTATCTCAATAAATCAACTAACTATATCAATTTACACATCCTTCAATTTTCATTCAACAATATAGTGTGAAATTTATAATTTGAATCAATTAAACTCTTAACAATTTGTAAGTCACTAAATTTGATCCATTTATTAGAACTACTCTGACATTAGTTTTCAAATGTTTGTAGACTTCTTCGAACGTCAATATAACAAAATGGACGATTAAAGTAAATACATGGACTATTAGAGTAAATACATGGACTATGTTCAAAGAAAAAATTGTATAATAGTATAATTTGATTAATTTAAAAATCTAGGAGTTTGATTGATAGAATGCCAAGTTTCACACAAGGTTGCTGCAAATAAAACGTAATGGAAGGTGTAAACTTATTCATCAACAAAAGTTCATAGTTTTATGATTAAACCATTAAACGTAGTGGAAGGTGTATCCCCGCCCAGTTCCCGTCCCCGACCCTTACCCCGATTAATTTTTTATTTTTAATATATATTAATTAATTCTAGAAATAAATATATATAATATATAATTATATATATATTGTATAAAAATATATTAATT
This sequence comes from Benincasa hispida, assembly GCF_027475165.1. Taxonomy (NCBI): domain Eukaryota; kingdom Viridiplantae; phylum Streptophyta; class Magnoliopsida; order Cucurbitales; family Cucurbitaceae; genus Benincasa; species Benincasa hispida. The sequence goes on along the minus strand of NC_143484.1, from coordinate 50,162,526 downwards.
TTACAAATATTTATATAATTATATATATTACAAAAAAAATATGGGGATAGGGAATCCCCGCCCCGTCTCGACCTCATTGTCAACCCTATACACATATTTATATGTAGAAGTATTATTTTGATTCTTTTGATATTTAAAGTAGAGTAATCAAACTTTGCTCACTTTATTAATGAATGTAGCGGGCATATATATAGCCAGATGTCAAGTACAAGTAAAGATAAAATTAAACAAACTAACTCACTCTGTTATTTATAACAACTCTAATAATCCCCCTCGAGATGGAGCTAGAGGATTCACAATGTCCATCACGGACAACAAAATATTAAACGAAGACCGAGGTAATGCTTTAGTAAAAATGTCAGCAAGTTAAAGCTTTGTATTTATTGGCATAAGCTTCATATCCCCTTTGACAATATGACCACGAACAAAATGACAATCCAATTCGATGTGTTTGGTTCGATCATGAAAAATTGGATTACTTGCAATGTGAATCGTCGAAGTAGTATCACAAAAGATAAGTGAAGGGGGTGGAGATGAAACTTGTAAATCAACCACAGTTGAGAAGTCCAAAGCAATTCACCCGTCACAGCAACAATGGCTCGATATTCGTTGACTTCCTTGTATCCAAGCATAAACATCAGTCAACATCAGAAAATGCCCTAAGTCGATAAGAAGTCATGCCTGGAAGAAAAACACCTTGACTTGGAGAAGCCTTCAAAAACCTCAGCAGATGACGAACAATATTTAAATGGCATTGACAAGGTTTAGCAACATATTGAATTAATTTCTGCACGACAAATGTGATATCAGGCTTGAAAATGGTAAGATAAAAATGACGACCAATTAGTCTTCTATAAGAAGTATGATGTGTTAAGAAATCATCACCATCAACACGTAACTTAACATTAGGATCCAATAGGCAAAGAAGTTGGTTTGCAGCCTAACAGACCAGAATCTTCGAGTAATTGTAAGACATGATGTTGCTAAGAAAAAAAAAAAGCCATTGGATGATCTGGTCAAGTTCAAACCTAAGAAATATCAAAGACTACCATGATCTTTCAATCTAAAAATAACATTCAAATGGCCTTTTAACTCGTTAATTAAAGTGGAAGATGCACCGGTAATTATAATGCCATCCACATCCACAAGTAAGGCCATAAAAGAATCATTATAACCTCTCACAAACAAATAATAATTAGACTTTGATTGAGTAAGATGAGTAAGCAGTAAAGCCTTAGAAAATTCGTCAAACCACGGTTGAGAAGCTTGTTTGAGCCTATATATGGACTTATGAAGCTTACAAACTAAGTGCTCCCCCTTAAAGGCAACTTGGCCATGTTTATAATGTTGGGGTTGATGTTTTAAATCTCATGGGTCTTGTAGTTTGTAATTGTAATGTACAAACAATTTTATTTATTTAATAAAATATGAGATATTTTATTCGAAATTTAGTAGCATTAATCCACAAAACTAATAAACTAACATCAAAAGTTATCTTCTGTAGCTTAAACATGTTTCTAGAGACATACATGTATATAATGTTTAAGTGATAACATAAATGGTTTGTAGTAGATGGATAAGGCTACGTACCTTATCCTAGTGACACTACGAATACGACTCGCTTTGTAGATGTAACAATTGGACTATGACTTATTGTTCATCAGAAGAAACAAAGCTAGTTAAGGAGTTAGATGTAACTATAGGGGAAAAAGGGAAATTTTGGCTCAGCTATACTTACGAGCAATTTGTGAAGTCTCATCGCACTATTGACTGGTCATGTCTAATGGACACATAAATATATTTGTAGTGCGAAGAGTACAACTGTCGGGCTTTAGTGGAGTGACCGACAGTTAATGAATGTTGAATAATTTAATTATAGGGGTTTAATTAACTATTCAAGTACCACTGAAGCTTCAATCTACAGGTTATAAGGTCCCCTCTGTAGCTCAACAGGGATTGATGAGAATAAACTTGGGATTAATTTGAATTCTTCAAATTAGTTGAGGAAATTAATTATATGTGATATGATTAATATAATATATTTGATACATTATAATATAAAGTTTATTTAAGAGGAAATAAATATTTAAATATGATTCAAATATTAATTATATGGATTGGATTCATATAATTAAATTTAGTATAAAGGTGATTTATATTAAATACCACAAATGATTGAGATAATTAAAAACTATAAATTATAAGTTAGTTATTATTATTATTATTATATCATTTAAATTTATTTTATTATTATTTTTAATTTAAATTTCAAAATTAAAGGGAGGGAGTTACAACTCATGTGGATTCTCATCCTAAGAGAATACGAAGGACTCACTTGTGGTGGTGTTATAATTCTTGGGTGGTCATGTTTCCATAAATTGTTTGTGATCGGTTCGAGGATTTTGTAAAGATATTTGGCTTCAAGGGTAAGCATTATTTTCCCACTAATTTAATGCATGTTGTATTTATTTATTTATTTTTATGTATATTGTATGTTCTGTAATTTCTTTGTTATGTGAAATTAAAATTGGGCCGATCCCTGCTTCTACTACGGAACTTCATAGTTCCTTCATATAACCAGTTGGAAAATCCACGTAGACTTCTTCAAACAATTCACCATGCAAAAATTCGTTGTTCACATCCAATTGAACTAAGCACCAATCATGCGAAACAACAAGAGTGAGCAAGACTTTCGCTGTGACCATTTTGGCTACCGACAATAAGGTTTCTACATAATCAAGTCCTTCCTGTTGTATGTAGCCTTTAGCTATTAATTTGGCTTTATAATGCTCAACGGAACCATTTGCTTTATGTTTGACTGTATACACCCATTTGCAACCTTTGGCATGATGATTAAGACGAAGAGGAACCGCATACCATATTTTATTTACTTCCTTAGCTTTTAAGTCATCATGCATAGCCCTCACTCTAGTGTGAATGAGGAATTGCTTGATGGTAAGATTGAGGTTCATAAACAAAGGAAACATTCAAGACAAAACTCTTGAAAAAAGAAGAGAATTTATCATAAGACAAATGTTTTTTCCAATGGATATTTGTTAGAGATGGGATCAACAAAGGAAGAACCTTGAAGCAGATTACAATGATAATTCTGAAGATATGAAGATCTCTTAACTGGACGAGATGACCTTCTGGTTGGTACTGCAACCACATTATTTTCATTTGTATAAGAAGTAGATTCTGAATGATCAATACTCCTAGTCCCAGGATTCATTGAGTGCATAGGACCATTACTAAGGCCAAGATCTATTCGAGTTATGACATCAACTGAAAGCTCATGAAGTAATATATCAAAGTTCTCATGACTAATTGAAGAAGAATGAGGACTGGCTGAAATATTAACACAAGTCTTGGCCTTAAAATAGATTAACATCATCATAGTCACTAGTAATTGTATGAAAAAGATATATGTCTTCATGAAAAATAACATCCCGTGGGACAAAGAAATTTTTATTCTCTATGTCATACAATCGATAACCTTTCATTCCTGTAAGATAACCAATAAAAACAGATAGAATGGTTTAAAGATGAAACTTTGATTGATGTAGTGATAAAGAAGAGGCAAAACATAAACACCCAAAGGATTTCAACATAGTATAATCAGCAATGGACTTATAAGTTTGAAAAATAGAGTTTTCCAATCAAGTATAGGAGGAGTCAAAAGATCGTTGTTAACACACCCTCCCAAAAAGCAATTGCCAGCTTTGACTAAAAAAAAAAAGCTCGAGCAACATTTAATAGGTGTTGATGTTTTCATTCCATAATAGAGTTATGTTCAGAACGCTCAAACGTAAGATAATTGATGGATAACTCCTTTAGATGCAAAAAATTAAGTAAAAGAAAATTTGAGAGCGTTATCAAAACGAAACTGTTTGATGGTGACACGAAACTTAACTTCAACATATTGAAAAAATTGAGGAACAATTCTAAGAACATCTGACTTTGCACACATAAAAAAAAACACCCATGTATATTGAGAGAAGTCATCTACCAAAGTGAGAAAATATTTGTGACCATTATGAGTTACAATTGTTACTCCTCCGGTCTCTTCCTCTAACCAAGTCCACACAGAGCCCACACTTCTGGATTTTTACACCGAGAATACTAAGGTAGCCATTATGGTGGTGTCTTACTCAACTAGACTGAGTTCGAGGTTTTGGAGGCCGTTCATTGGGTTCGTGATCTTGGAGATCGTTGAGTTCGTGTTCACTATGATCGTGTTGTGTTCGAGCGTTCGTGTGTTACAGTCTTGGAGATTGAACGAGCGTTTGTGATCGAGGGAGTTTGAAGCTGAGTCTTCAAAGGTATGTTTAATCTTTCCCTTGATTATCTGGTAAAGCATGTTGTAATTTCGTATTGTGCATGACCTGTAAGTTTCCGTTTCTTGATTATAATTGTTTATGTTCAATTTCGAATAAAATTTGGAACGATCATTCCACTGCTCATGGAAATCCTCATGTCTGATTTTCTTCATGACCTAATCTTTATTTTTCTATATTTCAAAGGCATGTTCGGTATTTTAGGGTTTGGAGGTTCATATTTAAAAAACTCAACCTTCATTTTTTGTATTTCAGAGGTCGTTCGGGTTCAAAGGATATTTGTATTTCATCGACAATAAAGTTTGCATCTCTCTATTGTCGACTTGAGGTTGTTCATATGCAGTTATGTGTTAAAGGAACTCTTATTCAAGAGTACCTAAGAGCGGAAGCAGATCTTTTCCAATTTATTGTGACAGAATTACCACATATATATTTAAATATACTAATATGCATTCATAATGCTAAATAGATCAAGAGGTCATACCAGATGAAGATTTCTTCTTCACAGTGGGCCTAAAACCCAACCGTCTACCTCGAACAATCACCACTCGAACAGAAGAAAACGAACCACTCAGAGTCCTCGGTATTCTTGGAGTGGGAATCTAAAGTGTGGGCTTTGTTTGGATTTGGTAGGGGGAAGGAGGAAGAGAGACCGTACTCAACGATCAAGCAAGTGGTAGATGAGGTCGTTTATCACATAGACAAGATGCTTGATCGTTTAGGTGAAGTATATGATCGAGTAGGAAAAAGTAAGTGATTTTCTAAACAATCATGTAGGAAAGGGTAAGCGATCGTCTAAACAAATGTGTAGGAAAGTGTAAGCGATTGTCTAAACGATCGTGTAGGAAAAGGGTGAGTGATCATCTAAACAACCGTGTAGGAAAAAAACTAAGCGATCGTCTATACGATTGTTTAGTAAATATCGGGAGCTAAAGATTAGGAAAAGGTAAACGATCATTTAGTTAATAGAGCGCGAATGTGTGCTCAGTAAGCGATCGCTTGGCAATATCGTATATGTAAGCGATCATGCAGTCACTATCGTATAGGTACTGGTTTTCTAAGTGATGACACTCTTTTTAACACAATGTTAACACACCGTCAGCTATTTATGCATCTCAAAGTGATATTTCAATATAATCATATGTTATTAGAACAGAAGAGACGCCATCCCAATTTCTTTATAACAGTCCAATGAATGTGATCTCATCATATTCATAATATATAAATTAATATCATATATCAATTATAATATTTTCCTCTACTAGATATAAATCATATTTATATCCAATTTCCTCCAAATTAATGTATCTCGTACATAAAGTTAATTATATCATATTTAATTAACTCGTTCAATTATATCATATATGATCGAACTCCCTCTTGTCAATTTGAACATTTCAAACTGACCCAAAAACTGACTCTCAACTTATATCCAAGCTACCAAGGGGACCTTATGGATCTATGGCTTGAAGCTCCAACGGTACATGAATAGCTTACTAAACTCTTTAGTCACGATATCTACAATCCGTTAACTGTAGACATTCCACTAAAGACCGACAGTTGAACTCTTCTTGCCATAGATATATTTCTATGTCCATTGGATATAACCAATCATCAATACATGACCCTTCATAGATGCTCGTAATTACAGCAGGCCAATTTACCATTTTGCCCTTGTAATTACATTTACCTCCTTAAGTACCACTGATCCCTCTAATGAACAATACAATGTAGTCCTACTATGTGTGAACACCTCTCGGGCCATGAGAAGCTGCATGGCGCCATATCGTTCAAGCCTGGGATCAGCCCTTAAGAGAGCAATCTATCTACTTACCCCTATTTTGGGGAAAAAATGAACTCCATCTTGTGAAGCTGATTTTCAAGCTCCCAAATCAGACGAATCCCCAAAATGGTAGGTTTGAGTCGGTGCTTTGGCCGCTCGTACCCATGCAAGTCAAAAGACTGCCCTCAATGGTAGGAGTTCCCAACTCACTCAGGATTGAGGTCATGTTACCTATGGTCATCTTAGTGAAGTGAAGTCTCAGTCATGAACGAAGTTATATGACAAGACATTAACACTTCGAGGTCAGGTCTTATAAAACTCTTTATATAGGATGCCCCCGCTCGCATGTCCACTACACGAATGATCAAGATCAGACCATCTGTGACAAGTCACAACATTTGTAACAATTCCAAAAAGCGGGCCGCATCTGTAGTGTTATCAGGATAAGGTTTCCCTCATATATCCATATAATACAGACTATTTTGGTTGTCACTTAAGACATGATCCACTTGTATGTCACTATATACATGCTTAAATTATATAAAAACAACCAGAGATATTAAGTTTATTGGTTGTGGTAAAATAAAAAAAAAAATCTAAATGTGCAAAGTCAAGAGGTGAAATAAATATCATATATATTATACATCGCAAATGTTCGTACAAAGTTGTTTACAAACTATAGGACACGAGACTTTATGTCACTGTTGCAACCTCTTCTACAATCTAAATTTTCCTTTTTCTTTTTTATATTTTCATTTAAGTTTAATAAAGTTGAAGTGAGAACTTTATGATATAGATGCTTTTAAGAGTTTATATATATATATATATATATATTTCATTTTGAAGTTGTGGGACTGAGAGCTTTAAAGCTTACAGGGTACTTATGGGAAAAACTAGAATGTAGGTATTGATATCAATTCAATGGCTTTTGTGCTCAAGATAACTTAATGCTTAAATGTAGTTAAAGAGTTGTAATTTGTCTTACTTTCTTCAAATTGGAATATTGTAGAGCTAGAAATGATTTGTTGTATGTATTGGGAACTTGTTTGTTTTCCGACAACTTTTTTTTTAAGTTGATAATTGCTCATCATCTTTTCTTACTAGAGTTACAATTATGGATAAATCATGAATGCATAAGAGTAGATTATCCAAAGATTATGAGTTGGGTGTGAAAAACTTCATCAAATTTGGATTTTTAAATACAAATAGTTCATATATTTGTTGTCCTTGTTTGAAATGTGAAAATTGTAGTAGCACGTATTCAAGATCATTTATATGTCAATGGTATTGATGAATGTTATAAATTTTGGTTTTCACACAAGGAAAAACTTCCTAACTCATCCTTTTGTGGAGAATATTCTAAGTTTGACACCCACATATATGAAGAGACTGATGTTGGAAGTGTAAAAAAAATAGTTGAAATTGCTCACAAGGAATATTTAATAGATCCGAATGGATTGAGAAGTTGCTCAATGATGCTTAAAAACCATTATACGAAGGGTGCAAAAAATACACTAAGTTGTCTACATTAGTCAAGTCATATAATTTAAAAGTTAGATATGAACAGAGTGATACTAATTTTTCAGAACTACTCAAAACTTTAAAGACAAATTTTCCTACTGCCATTGAGCTCCTAAATTCAATGTATGAAGCAAAAAAAATATTAGGTGCACTATGAATGGAATATGAAACAATTCACGGATGCCCTAGTGATTGTTGTTTGTATAGAAAAGAATATGTAAATGAAATTGAATATTCAGAATGTGGTGAATCAAGGTGGAAAAATGGTAAAGATACAAATGAAGGGGAAAAGGAAAATTCCTTCAAAAGTGATACAGTATTTTCCACCAATTCCACAATTCAAAAGGCTTTTTAAAAGTATCAATTATGCTAAAAACTTGACTTGGCATGTTGATGAAAGAATTATAGATGGTAAGTTACTACATCCAGCTGACTCTCTGTCTTGGAAGTTATTAGGCTTTAAATGGCCAGACTTCGGTTCTGAACCTAGGAATCTTCATTTAGCATTGTCAGTCAATGGAGTAAATCCACATGGTGAAATAAGTTCTAAATATAATTGTTGGCCATTAGTGGTGGTTATTTATAATCTTCTGCCATGGTTGTATATGAAAACAAAGTATACGATCAGGGTTGACAAAATTTCCTATGGGGCCCGCTCCAATTGAGGCGTGGAATTCCCGATTTGTCGGGGATAGGGAGGGTATCCCCACCCTGACCCCGCCTTGATTAGTATTTTAACTTTTTATATTTAGCCTAGTTTTTCATTTAGGCCAATCTAAGCCCAACTAAAATGTCCAAACCCAAACCAAATAGAATTTTAGGATTTTTTTTAAAGACCCCCACGGAGAAACAAAAGGGGAAACGGAGAAGGGTTCCTCATAGGGACCCGTTTCCCCGATGAAGAATCCCTGCCCCCATCCCCGTCTTCAAATGGCATGGACAAGAGTGGGGATAGAAGAGAGGATTGAGGTAAATTCCCCATCGAGGACGGGGATGAGGAACCCTTCCCCGCCTCACTCGCCCTACTGCAAACCCTATATATGATGCTATCAATGTTGATTTTGTTGCATTAGGAGAAATCTTTAATGAAAATGACTAAGGAAACAGAAGTTGTTAGTGACTCAACATCGGTTTTTCCAGTATCTTTGAAGTCCATTCTTAGCGTTGAATATGGAAAGCCTTCTACTTCCCTTATCCATTTGGATTTTATTCCCTGTAATTTGTATTTATTTTTATTCTTATCATATGTACAATTTTTTTACTGTTATAAGTTTTTCCATAGTTGGCTAACATAGTTGTATATATAAGGGATGCTCCCTCTTATAAAATCATAAGAAAAATTAGAGAAAAGTTTAGAATTACAACATGGTATCAGAGCTATCTCTCTGAATCTTTTTTATAGGTTTCACGTCCGAACCTCTAGAAAAGAAAACAGAACATTGAAATCTTAAACATAACAATTTACTTGAAGCAATGCATCAGAGAAACCTCCATCGATTCCTTGGAGCTTCGCGTCCGAAGCGAATCCGTACTCCGACTCTCACGAACGGCCGGCTGAAACACATCAAATCGTGTCTAAATAGTGAATCGTGAACTAATTGAAGCATTCTCAGTCGAAACACATTCTTCGATTGACGACCACGAAACTCGTTCATCAACCGAAAGTCATCACCGTGGGTGCCGACTCATGTAAGCATCGTCTTCGATCGTGGGTGGTCGCTGATCGTGGGTGCAGATTGCCGAAAGCCTCGTGGGTGCCGATCGCCCGATTGCTGTTTAGTCATTTCAATCGGGTCGATAAGCTTCATGGGTCGGGTCGTGTTAAGTATCGTGTATAGAGTCGGGTCTAATCGGGTCTGGAGCAGCATTTTGACAGAAACTTAATCGGGTCGTGTCTAGATAAGCTTTTTAACGGAAATCTAATCGGATCGGGTTGAGTCTAAAGCAACCTTTTGACATAAACCTCGTATGGAGTAGTTTTTTGATAAGTTTTCCTTTTTCTTTTCCTATTTCGTTCTTAATCTCTTGTTTTGCCAATAAAAAATTTTTCTATGGCATCCATAAATTCTAACAATACTGAAGGGACCATACTTCAATTACTAATCACAAATTAAATGGAAGGAATTATCTACATTGGTCACAATCAGTTATGATGTTCATATGTGAAAAAGGAAAGGAAGATTACCTGTCAAGCAAAAATCCTATCCCAGACCAAGCTAATCAAAGATACAAGACATGGAAAGTAAAAAATAATATGATTATGTCGTGGCTAATCAACTCCATGACGATAGAGTTTGGTGAAGGATTTTTACTCTTCTCAACTACAAGCGAAATCTGGGAAGCAACTTGTGAAACTTATTCTGGTCAAGAAAATACTGTAGAGCCATTTGAAATTGAAGGCAAAATTCATGAGCTACGGTAAGGGGATATGCAAGTCACTTACTATTTCACCCAACTATCTCGCCTTTGGTAGCAACTGGATGTATTTGAAAGCCATAAGTGGGAATGCACTGCAAATGAAACTACATTAAAAAAGATAGTTGAAAAGAAACGAGTGTTTAAATTTATGCTTGGCCTTAATAAAGAACTTGATGAGGTACGTGGTAGAATCTTAGCTATTAAACCATTACCTAACATCAGAGAAGTGTTTGCAGAAGTAAGAAGAGAAGAAAGTAAGAAGAAACTAATGTTAGGAGTGACTGCAAGTTCTGAATCTGAAGAATCAACCTTACTTGCTCGAAACCTTGGTAATGAGGTACATATAAATACTCATGATAATCGTTACAGTCGAAACCAGAACTACACAGGAATTGAGAATCGGCAAGGAAAACCAAGACCATGGTGTGAACACTGTAAAAAATCAGAAGACACTAAAGAAGTGTGTTGGGATGTTCATGGTAAACCTCCAGATTGGAAGCCCAACAAAGGTGTAGGAGACAGTCGTGGAAAGGCCTATCAAACAAGTGCATCATGAGAAAGTAACTTCAACCCTAAACATAATGTGTTTACTAAGGAGCAGTTGGACCTTCTCCAAAAACTATTTGACCAATTGAAACCTACTAAAAGAACATCAGGAGCCAGTGTAGCAACAATGACACAATCATGCAACTTCCTTTGGGCCCTTAATGCAATCGAAGAAAATTGTACTACTTGGATTATTGATTCTAGTGTATCAGATCACATGGCAGGTGACATCTCACTTTTAACTAACTACACACACTGTAATAGTCAAATTACTGTAAAGATTGCTGATGGTACCTATTCTAAAGTAATGGGAATTGGCAATGTGTTTGTATCTAAAGATCTAATGTTAGAGAATGTGTTGCATGTCCCAGATCTTAGATGCAATCTCCTTTCCATAAGAAAACTAACATTTATGAAAAATTGCAGTGCAACTTTTTACTCACATAATTTCATTTTTCAGGATTTGAATTCGGGGAAGATGATTGGCAATGCTAGGGAAACCTCGAATCTCTACATACTAAATGCTCTTAAGCCGCAAGTCAAGGAGTTAAGTCTTAGAAAATCTATTTTTATCTTTAAAGACAATTATGATAGTACATCTACTTTTGTTGTTTCTAAAGATAATTATGTTAGTACATCTACTTTTGTTGCTTCTAAAGACAATTATGATAGTACAATAATGTAATGGCATAATCGTTTAGGACATCCCAATTTTCTATATTTGAAACGAATGTTTCCAAATATTTTTAATAAAAGTTCTCAGGTGTTTCAATGTGAGTCTTGTGAAATGGCAAAGTTGGCTCGATCCTCATATCCGATAAGCACATATAAACCCTCTTATCTTTTTTCTATGATGCATAGTGATGTTTGGGGACCTAGTAGAGTTCATAATGTAATAGGAACTAAATGGTTTGTTTCCTTTATCGATGATCACACTGGACTTACTTGGGTGTTTTTAATGAAAGAAAAATTTGAAGTTATTACCATATTCCAAAATTTGTTTGCCATGATTCTCAATCTCTTTAACACCAAAATCCAAATCATTCACACTGATAATGCTAAGGATTATTTTAACACTTCCTTAAAAAAATTCTAAACGAAAAAGGTATTGTCCACCTAAGAACCTATTCTAACACTCCCCAACAAAATGGCATTGTAGAGAAAAAAAATAGACAACTCTTAGAAGTTTCTAGAACTTTAATGTGTCACTCTAACATCCCCCATCTTTTTGGGGAGAAGCGGTTCTAATAGTCACCTACCTTATTAATAAAATGTCCTCTCGAATATTAGGCTTCAAAACTCTCTTACAAAAACTTAAGGAAGTATTTCCACATGATAGATTATTTTCTCAAGTCCCTTTAAAAGTATTTGGTTGCACAGTCTTCGTTCAAGATCATAGACCCAATAGGAGTAAGTTAGATCCTAAGGCAATAAAATGCATCTTTCTCGGTTACACTCCAAGCCAAAAGGGATAAAAATGCTATTCACCAACTACTAAAAGGTTCTATACATCCATGTATGTAACCTTCTTTGAAACTCAACCCTGCTTCCAAAAGCAAGACACCACTGAACCTTCCACTCTTATAGAAAAGGAAAAACTTTTGGAAAATGAAGGAAACCAAAAACTAGATTTCATTGAAGAGAGTGCTCCTTGTGTCTCTTATATATATGAAATCGATGTTCCCAATCAAGGCCCACCTGAAGGTAGGAAAGATCCTATAGTCTATACTATAAGGAAGAACACCCTTGGACGTGAACCAATACTCAATCAGAACCCAACCGAAATACAGGAAAATCATGTCTCCAACTCCACAGCAGAAACACTCACTGAAGACATTGATCTTCCCATTGCAAAACGGAAAGGGGTAAGAACCTGTATGATGCATCCCATCCAAAATTACCTGTCCTACAAAAATCTCTCTCCCAAGTTCAAAGTATTCACAACTACACTATCCCAAGTACACATTCCGAACAATGTCTATGAAGCCTTTAAGGACATTAATTGGAAGCAAGTTGTATTAGACGAAATAAATGCCTTAGAAAAGAACAACACATGGGAAATAACAGACCTACCTCCAGGAAAGAAAACAGTAGGATGCAAATGGATCTTCACCATCAAATACAAAGTTGACGAAGAAATAGATAGATTCAAAGCTAGGCTCGTCGCCAAAGGGTTCTCCCAGTCTTATGGCATTGACTATCAAGAAACATTTGCCTCGGTGGAAAATTAAATACTATTCATGTTCTTTTCTCCCTAGCTGTGAATAATGATTGGATTCTTCACCAATTAGACATAAAAAATGTCTTCCTTAATGGAGATTTAGAAGAAGAAGTGTATATGGATATACCTACCGATATAGAATCTACTAAAACTATAAATAAGGTATGTAAACTCAAAAAATCCCTTTATGGTCTAAAACAATTCCCTAGAGCGTGGTTTGATAAATTCTCAAGAGTGGTAAAGGAAAACGGGTACTTACAATGTCAATTTGGCCATACTCTCTTCGTCAAACATTCTTGCATGGGTAAAATAGCAATTAACATTGTCTATATAGATGACATTATCCTTACGAAAGACCATGAAGAAGAAATAAGAAATCTAAAGCTTCTCTTAGCCAAGGAATTCGAAGTAAAAGACTTAGGAAACCTTAAATACTTCCTAAGGAGAGAAGTGGCCCGCTCAAAAAGAGGCTTGAGCATTTCTCAAAGAAAATATGTCACTGACCTGTTAAAGGAAACTGGAATGCTTCAATGCAAGCCCACTAATACCCCAATTGACACAAATAATCACATAATCGAAGAAAACGATCATACAATGGTTAACAAAGATTAGTATCAAAGGCTAGTTAGAAAATTGATTTACCTAACTCATACAAGACCTGATATCTATTTTACAGTCAACTTTGTAAGTCAATTTATGAACAATCCAACAGAAGACAATATGCAAGTTGCGTACATAATACTTAGGTACTTGAAAGGAACTCCAGGAGAGGGATTATACTTCAAGAAATCTAGGAGAAGAAACATCAAAATCTTCATGGATGCCAATTGGGCAAGCTAAAAAATAAACAGAAGATCAACTTCCGGATATTGCACCTTTGTTTGGGGAAATTTAGTCACCTGACGAAGTAAGAAACAATCTGTAGTATCCAGGAGCAGTGCCAAAGCTGAACTAAAAGCTCTAGCTCAAGGAATATGTGAAGGAATGTGGCTCAAAAGCATTCTATTTGAAGCTCAAAAGCATTCTATTTGAACTTAAAATCAAATCAGAAGAACCGATGGAAGTACACTGTGATAATCAAGCTACTATAAGTATCGCCAAAGACCCAGTCCATCATGATCGCATAAAACATGTGGACATTGATCGACACTTTATTAAAGAAAAAAATTGAAAACAAAAGCATCTCACTCAACTACATACCTACCAAGAGGCAAATTGCTGACATACTTACAAAGGCTCTATTCAAGAATATGTTTGAAGACTTAAAAAACAAGCTGGACTTAAACAACATATACAACCCAACTTGAGGGGGAGTGTTGAATATGGAAAGCATTCTACTTCCCTTATCCATTTGGATTTTATTCCTTGTAATTTGTATTTATTTTTATTCTTACCATATGTACAATTTTTTCAAAGTTGGCTAACATAGTTGTATATATAAGGGATGCTCCCTCATGTAAAATCATAAGAAAAATTCAAGAAAAGTTCAGAATTACAACACTTGGGTATGCTGAGAAGGTGATAGCTAGAGAGTCTAGTATTTCTTTTCAACTTCCAGTTGGTCTTTTCGGCATCAATCGAAAGAGTTGTGTCCTACAAGAAGACATAATTGACTTTTGTAGCATGGATCAAGTCAAGACATTGACATTGGTGGATTATATGGCGTAAGTGTTATTATTACTTTTATGGACTTCAACTTTGATGTTTCTTTCCAATATTGTTCTTCAATATTTATGTAGTGAATTTTTATTATAAATATTTTATAGGTACTAACCCTCATCCTTTGATTTAAAGGAAAGTTCACAGTACATTTTTGTAGATCTGTCTCTCATTTCTTCTGGACATAACTCTAAAAAAGTTAAAACTCAAAACCTATATAGTAGACTAATGGTCTCAGAAACAAACCAAATCGTTCTTGCTTCTTTTAATCCTAGGCGAGTTATGTTTTTTTTTTTCTCTCTTTTATAATCAATTTTAATGAAGTAGTCAAATAAACTTGCATTAACAATAAAAATACCAATTATATTTTATTAACTAGTGGTCATTGGACACTACTTGCTATAAATAATTTTATATTTATAGATTGATATAAGGAACTCGCACTCACAAATCGAGTTAGACGAGGTGCGAGTTGAGTTGACCGATTTTTGGGTTGCTACATGTGATCGTAGGTGTTCGCACAATTTGATCATTTTGAAGGTGTTTGTTCTAGTTGAATAATTGGATTTACTTCATATTGATATAAGTGTAATGATTAATTGTTTCATGTGTTCATATGGAGATGATGATTGCAAAGGTGGTTTTGATAGTTGTTATGGGGTAGAATGATTTAGTTTATTAATATGGGATGGATGAATAATTTTGATAGATGTTTTGGAAATGTAATTTTTTAATTTGTTCGTATTGGGTTGACTGTTAGAATTATGTTCCTTATATGCTTTTGGAAATGTTCATAAGAGTTTGTCCATATTCTTCTAGTTAACTTAGAAAATTCTTCATGGAGTTGTAAAGTTTTGGAATGACAATGTTGAAGAATGTTATCTTTTATCAAAGGTATTGGGGGAAATTTTGGTTCATAAGATTGAAAATATGTTTGGTTGTTTATTTGGTTTGATGAATATTTATCATAATATTATATCATATGTGATTGTTGAATCAAAATACGGGAACAATTTATAGGTAAACATCCATATTGAAAAAAAAAAAAAAAAACCACAAACATACTTGACGAGTTAAACATGTCAAGATGTAGATATATTTGACAAGTGAAAACTATCAAGAATTTTGCATTATCAAGTAAAGTATATCTTGACATTTTTCACATATCAAGTGAAATTGTTCTTGACGTTTTTTATTTATCATAAAAACGACAATATTCTTGACATTCAAACATGACCAATGTCACTGTTCTTGACGTTTTTTCCTAGTCGAGAACATCCATATTCTTTACATTGGATTCCTTGACGTTTTTTAAAACATCAAGTACAGTGACACTTGACATTGAAAAAAGGTAAAAAATAAAAAAATAAAAAAATACCGTGTTGTAGTAGTGAATTAGAAATGTTTGACTTTTTATCTACCCCTCGATAGTTAATAATTTTTTGTTAGTTGTATTTGGATATAATTGTATTTATGTATATACATATCTCTGCTTTTACGCACGTTATCGATCCTATAGAGTGTCCGTATATACTCAGCAACACTAGCATCATTTTTACCACCACAATACAACGTGTATATATATACATTATGAGTTTGAAGATAAATGAGGGAAATCAGTAATTTTGAATGTGAAATTTTATTCGGTGGGGATTGTTAGTATTTGAATTTATTTAGTTTTATTAAAAATTGTGTTTATGTTGTTATTTTATTTTTTATAAGATTTTTTGTTAGTCCTCGTTTTTTTATGGGCATTGAAGTAGTTGCTAAAAAATAATAGCATAATCTTAGTTGAAGATATTCTTATCACAAGAAACCAACAAATTCTAAAGGATTAGGCATTTTTGCAAAGAAACTATATTATAGGCATTTTTGAAATGTAATCACTTAAATCTAGCTATTTTTTGTGCTCAATTCGAAATTTTTAGTACTATGGTAATATAGAAATTATACTACCTCTTTTTATTACTTGCCACAAAAGTATCATTAAAGAATTACGTAGAATCTACGAAATAAAGAAGTAATAAATTAATAGGATAGTATTTGCAACGATAGTGCTAGATTTTTTTTCTTTCCCGTAACAAAGTGTTTGTTGATAAAAAATAATAATATATCATGGAGGCGCGTCATGCTGGCATAATTAAAGGTGGAAGTAGGCATGCATGAATATCTTAATCGTCTTATTTTGTGGGGTTTTTATGTTAGGAGAGGATCATTTGGGCGTGCACAATTTAAATCTGTGCGAGGGAGATCATCACGTGCATCACTCCCTCAGACTTCCATTAACTAAATCTCGGTCACGTGCTTCTAGAACTCAACCCACTTATTTTTCTGTTATGTTATTTGTACCAAATTTCCTTTTTTCAGTATTCAAAGGTTTTTTTTTTAAAAAAATTTATATTATTTATGCATTCATTTCGTAAATAAAAGTATAACTAGAATTTTTCATAACGTTTGAAGGTAAGTATATTAGATTTAAAACACTTTCATAAATTAATATTTTCTATAAATAATTTGATTATTTAGATAAATCGATTTTGTTAGTTTTGATTCGTTCAATTCAATCTTGTTGGTTGTGTTTTTTTCCGATTAATAATATAGTTTTTTATAATGATTTCAATGTCAAATTTATTGTTTATCTCAATTTTAATAAGTAGTTTTGATATTGATTTTGGCTAAAAGTCGTGGCAAATCAGATTGTTTGTAGATTTGCATCAAGATATATACTAAAATGTTAAATTTTTTCATGTACTATTGATTTGATAATATAAAGTTAAGAATCAAGCTTACAGCTTTTTGAACTATGACGAGGAATGGGGAAGGATCTTGAATTTGCATATTCTTAATAGTGATTTGATGGTACAAAATGGTTACACAAATATTTTAAATTTGAGTCTAGTTTATATAATGTTAGCAATATTTGAAGCGTTTCAAGTGGATTTTGGATTTTTATTATGAGAGTTTTTTCTTGTCTGTGACTTTAAAGTGGTAGATTTTGCTATAGTTATTTAAAAATGTTTCTCACCTAAAAGCGTTACTTACAACAATTATCGAAATTTAGAAAAGTTCCTTCAATCTTTGTTTGTTAAGGATTGTCTAATGCAAGGTCCAAAGTCTATGAGCAACCCAAGCCCATAAGATACCAAAAGGTACAGGGAGACACACATCCTAAAAGGAAAATTTCAATGCCTCTGAGTTTAGGTCAATCAACTAAGCCTATGAATATAAACTAATTAGAATTGAGCTAATTCAGATGACACTTTACACGTTAAGTGTTAGAAACGTCTCTCGTACCATTATTGTCATGTGTATCCTAAATTATGGACTTATAAATAGTTTCATTCTACCATCCCAAATAGGTGGGTAAGTAATCTCTAGAGAGAAATACTTTTTTTTTTTTTTTTTTGTGCGTAGAATTAACCATTTCTTTACTAACTTAAGCATTAAAGTTCAATAGGTCTAGCACCACACTGGTGCGACAATCTTTACCGTTAATTTGGAATATCTCGAGATTTAATCATAGAAAAACAGGTCGGAGGTCAAGACCATTGGAGACCCACAACAAAGCTCAAATGTATACGAGATCTAAATTTCTAACATTGTTATTATTATTATTTTGGCTAAACCCTCTATATTTTTATTTTACAAAATTGCTTACGTCGCTCACATTCACTCACAAATCTAACCAAACTAAAATTTTATAGCTTTAGTACAAATTCGTTATTTTAGGAAAATTTAATTAATGAAGTGAACTTTTTGGATGAAAAATAAGAATAGAAAAAACATATAAATCAAATTGGTTACTTGCAAAGCTACAATACTAAAATATATTGAATAATTTGAAAATGCAAGCACCCTACATAAAGCCAAAAGCAAGAAGTATTTAACCCAAGGAGTTGTGAAATTAATATTTTCCTGTAAATAAATTAAACGATATTAGCAATTTTCTCATTAAACTAACGAGGCATACCTAGGAAATTAAATTAAAACACGACTTTCACCCACCCCAAAAAAAAAAAAAAAGAAAAAGAGAAAGATAAACACATTCATTAGATGACTAACATTAAAACTAAATATTAAAGTACTGTGTTTGTGTTTGCCCCCTCACAATAAGGATGTACTACTGAATATTACATGGTATCTCATAGATAAATAGATATGTGGGTTTTACACGTTATGATATCATATTAATTATACATGAGGTTTCATCTCAAAATTATATGACTAAGAGTAGTAACTCATATACATGATAAAACTCGTGAGATCTCTTTGATTTTTCAATGTGAGTTCCTCAACATGTCTCATAAATAGTGTCAAAATAAACGTTGAGCAACTATGATATTATATTAGATAAATGTGAAGTTTCATATCAATGTGAGGTATTTTCATATCATTTGATGCTTCTTGTTGTTTTGATTTTTTTTTTTTTCCGGTTTTATATTTGTATATGCTACGATTGTTTACAGTTTTGGGTTCAGTTAAAGTAGTCCTTGTTACTGGTGATTGCAATGCCCTAATCTTTAGGTTCTTAACATAAGTTTATGTGATTTGGGATAACAACCAATCGAAATTGAGATGATTCCTATAGCAAATGGGTTATGCATAGGTATGGTCGAGTCTTGTGAACAGCCGTTGTTTCTCTAGTTTTCCTATAGCAAATTTAATTATGTTGGACTATAACACTTCTATAAATTTTTTTTTGTTAGTGAGCTATATAGTTGGCTTGGATTTGTCACGTGAGCTAGCAAGATGTTCTCAAGTTTGAAAAATAAATTAAAGGTTTAATTTTTTTTAAGCCATTTTTTACTGAAAATAAAAGAAAAAATAGAATGTATACTTTATTTGTACCATGATTTTTTTTTTTATAGCTTGTACGATGAAAATTATTTATTATCATGTCGGGAAACCAATGGACTCAATTGACAAGTACATATAATATATTCAAAACTGTATTCAAAAGAAAATTAAAAAAAAAAAATTGAAAGAATATAAAATATATAAAAGAAGGAACAACAAAAAAACATAAAATTTAATATACATAACAAAATTTTATCATTATACAGATTTATTTGGGGAAACAAAGTAGAAATCTAAAAATGATTATTATTTTTAATGAAAATTGAAAAGAAAAAGAGAGATTATCTCTCACATAGCCACTTATATAAGTTAATATTAAACAAAAAATATCAAAAGGTAATCTCAAAAGGAAAGAATCTGATATATATATATATATATATATTAAAAAAAGATTCCAATTTATGTAAATATGAAAAAAAAAATCCATCAAAATCTCTGATTTAAACAAATTCTTAAGATCCGCGGAAATTTGCGGCGTAACGATAGAGTTAGAACGTTTGAATAAATAATGACAGTGGATGGATGTACATGACACCAATGGCATTCATCCATCCATACCCATCATCAAAAACTTCCCTTTTTAAGCAAATTCCACTCTTCATCAATTAATTCTCTAAATTTTGACCGCTTCTCAGAAGAATTGCAGGCGCCACCCTTGTCAAAATTCCTTGGGATAACACAAAGACACAGAAGTGAACAGAGTAAGAAGCTTTTTCCAATTTTCTTTTTCTTTTTCTGTCTATTTTAGTGTCGGATGATCTTGGAATCGGAAGTGGTTCGATTCATTGTTTCTATTGTTGTTACTGCTCATACTGTTACTATATAATTAAATCATATTTTTCGATTTCCGAAGAGATTTGCAGCATAATCGATACTTCTCTTTATCTGTATCTGTTCTGTTTCTGAGAAATCGAACAATGTTGGGTATGGATTGGCCCTCTTTCGCTTTAATCTGTTTATTGTTTTTCTTTTCTCTTTCAATCTTTGAAGAACAGGGCTCAGAGTTTTCTCCATCTGGGTCTGTGCTTTTTTTGGAACTGGGAAAGAAGTTGAAGACGGTGGTTGAGCAGTAGATTTTATGTCGGCTTTGTTCATATTGGCAGTGATTGGGGCTCTGTTGAAGCTCTGGTTTTCTTCTTCTCTCTGCTGCTTCTGGCAGAGGTTGATTCAAGTGCAACAATCCTATTCAATGCGTTTGAGATTAAAAAGGCAAGACAAAATTTTCTAGTTTCTTTCGTTTTGATTTGTTTTCCAAAGGGTTTTTTCTTGGCCTAATTCTGTGTTGGGTTTCATTTGCAGGACTTGTTCTGGAGTAAAATTCTCTTGGGCTTTTCGTATAAAACGATTTTTACTTCGTTTCTCCACCTTACATTTAAGTTATTGTGATTCTCAGAGATCTTCCATTGTTTCCATTTGATTATACATAAATTATTCTCTTCTCCTTCTTCTTGTTCGTCTCCTTCTTCCCATTGATTTAATCTAAAATGTCGTACTCTCCTAATCAGAGATTTGTTAGCAGCAGTAGAAAGTCGAATCTGCTGCCAAATAATTTCTCTGCAGATCCCAAAATGAGGAGAAAACTTCGTATAATCTGTTACGATCCTGATGCAACTGATTCATCTTCAAGCGAAGATGAAGGAGAAATATATGCAAGAAAATTAAACCGAATCGTACATGAAATCCACTTGCCTCCGCTGAAAAAGTCTCTTGAATCCGAGAGTTCTCA
Source organism: Benincasa hispida (assembly GCF_027475165.1). Classification (NCBI taxonomy): domain Eukaryota; kingdom Viridiplantae; phylum Streptophyta; class Magnoliopsida; order Cucurbitales; family Cucurbitaceae; genus Benincasa; species Benincasa hispida. The sequence continues at coordinate 50,141,458 of NC_143484.1, read as the reverse complement.
GTACAGCAACAATGAAAACAAAATCCCCAAGTTTAAACAGTCGAAGGCTCTGTTCAAAAACCCTTCCACTCGACGACCATCGTCTTCCAAATACAGAGGTGTCAGACAGAGATCTTGGGGAAAGTGGGCGGCTGAGATTCGAGATCCTTTTAAAAGAAGCCGTGTCTGGCTTGGTACTTACGATACTGCAGAAGAAGCTTCTCAAGCTTATGAAGCGAGGAGGCTACAGTTTGAAGCTATGGCGGCGGAAATGGCTGTTGAAGAAGAAGGCAAAGGGACTGGATCTTCATCTACCCCTGTTTCTTCGGAAAGTACGGCGGAGACCACCGTGTCTCATACATCGCCGTCGTCGGATCTTGAATGGGACGATTCAACTTTGCAAAGCCATGATTTGAAAGAGGGATCAGAGTCGATCAAAGAAGAAACAGACAGCAATATGAACTATATTGGTAATCCGTTTATGGAAGAAATTAACATGGGAATTGATTTTGATTCGATTCTGGCAGATGGAATCGGGATGTTCTTGGAGGATTTTGCAAGTTTGGAGAACACCCAGATTTTTGGGCTTGCTGACGATGAACCCAGTGGCCTTCCAAATTGGGATTTTGGTGATTTTGGGAATGATGATATTTCTTGTTGGCTTGATGATTCCATCAACATTACATGCCCTTAAAATTTTTTGCAGCTTAGGAGTTTTGTTCATTGAGAATGCAGTTTTAATTTTGTTTTTTGTTTTTTTTGTTTTTTTGGAGTGACAATGAGAGAGAGGCCTTTTGGGTTTTTTCTGTGCTGTTAGAGCCGTCCAAGCGGTGATCTTCTCTGGAATAAGAGATTTTCTTATCTCTTCGAATTTGGTGAATCAATTTTTGGGGATTGTGCTAGCAATCTCATTATAACTGCAATTGTTTCCATTTACAGCTTTGATTCAATCTTATTTTTTACATTCTTGTGTGTGCATGTGGTAAAATTAGTGTTCTTTTATATATATAAAAAAAACAGAAGCCTTGAATAGATTAATATTCTAAATCAGTATCATTTTTTGGTATGAATGTTGCATCAAAATTTAAATACCAAAGAGTTGCATTAGCATAAAATTGAGTAGATGTGGCTCGTAAAACTTGGCCTCTCAAGACTAATACACTAGCATAGGATAGCAACCCTGAAACCTTACCCCTTAAAATAAAAGAGTTTATATCACTTAAATTGGTTCATTTCACTAGATCATGGGTGAAGGATGACCCTCCTAACAAGAGAGAGTGTCAAGGGCAAATGAGCACATAAGATTAGCTCTATATGAGCGATAGAGAGAGAAGTGATACATAATCTTAGTTTAAATTTATTTTTAGTCCCTAAACTTGTTGGTAATGACTTTGTCCTATATTTTTAATTTTGTAACAATTTAGTCCTTAAAAATTTAGTCCCTAACGTGAAAAAATTTATCAAATTTGATATCAATTTTTATTTTTATTATTTTGTGACAGATTTTGTAAAGTAAATTATTAAATATTAAAAATATAAAGACTAAATTATTATATAATAAAATTTGAAATTAAATTGTTACACATTTAAAAATTTATTGATTAAATTATTATTTTTATAGAAGTTTAAAGTAATTTTTAACGGATTGAAAACACATGAATATGTGTGTTTCTATAATGAATGAATGGCCCATTAGTTTTAAGATGGGGGGAAAGTTAGAATGTGTACTTGGTGATATTAGCTGTAAACCAATTCCGTAGTCTGATCTATAGTACCATTTTCGTACTGTTACGTTCTCCCCTTTAATTCACATAACCCTTTATTTCCTTTTCTTTTTCAAATTTATATCTAATAATTCATATAACGCTTTGGCCTTAAAAACTTAACACAACCGTTTTATTCAAATTCAATTCTTTTTTTTTTTTCCTTTCGTACTAAAAAAAAAAAATATTTTTTCCTTTCATTTTTCTATGTTATCTGAACTTATCATATTTAAATTTGAATATTGATTTAAATATTATTCTAGTTCTGAAATATTTTGCTAAAATTAATATTTTGGCTTTAAACTTTTAATAAATTTAGTTTAATGTGTCAGTCGGTTTATCATCATCCTTGAGTAATTATATAATATGTCTATATTAAAGCATTAATAAATATATTAGAAAGATAGATATATTCACTAAAATGAATAGCTCTCGACTAAAAATTGATTTATGAAAAGTATTTTTGTTAAAACGAAAAGTTTCTTGGAAATTTATCAAACTTGAAGTTTGAAAATTTAAAAAAGTAATTTGAAAAGTTGGAAAACAAGATTATTCTATCTTTTTCCTCTGAAAATTCGTACATAAACAAACTTTAAACAAGTTTTCTTCTTCTATTACTTTTTTTTCCCTTTTTCATGTATAAATTTAATCTCACGAATCATGATTTTCCCCTCATTTTCCCCCCGACTATTATCTCTGAAAAGTGATGATATTGTGATAATTAGGATGTACAAACGAAAAATTAAATTTAAACGTCCATGCTAAATTTTATCTACATGTTAATAATTGGTTAATAATATAACAATATCTAATATTCGAATATTGTAGAAATAGGAAAAAGAAAAGAAAATAAAATAACAGCGTGTAATTCAGAATGGCAGAACCGAAGCGGTCGTTGATGTGATCAAAATAGTAAATGACATTCAGCCCTCTGCGATCCGTTCAGAACTGTTTCCGATATATTTATTATTCTTTTTGGAAAACCCCAAATGATCTTTAAAGTTTAAAGTTTAAACTAAATTTAAAAATTACTCAAAAAAAAAAAAAAAAATCAATAGTTTGCTCTTGAACCCTGAAAACGGAACGGAGTTTCAGAATCAATTTGGTTAAACTACGAGGCAGATTGTAACAGTCTCGTTCAATCGTTTATATTCAATTACACAAAGCTCTAAAATTTTGTGAAGCGTCAAAGAAGATAAAATTATTGAAGGTTCTTTTCCAATTCAAAGAAATCCATTGTCTTGGAAACTCTTGATGGAATCATCAAACATTTGCTCGATCGTCTTGAAACCATGGAATCCCAGTTCAAAAATCTTGCTCGTGTCCATGTTGTGAGGGTTGCAATCTCCTTCCTGGACGCTGCACCTGTTCGTGTTTGTGTTTTTTAACAATATTATTTATGCAGATGAACTGTTTGATGAAATGACTAAGAGAAAACAAAGATGGTGTTGTTGAGATTCTTTAACTTACTTGTTTTCAAATGGGTAGGATGGATATTTGGCTCTGAGCATATCAATGATCTGTGACCAGTGAACCACTATGCTTGAACATATGATCCTGCCTGATGCATTTGGATCTTCCATTACCAAGATGTGCGCTGCTACCACATCATCTATGTGCACAAACCCCAGCGTGGAATTTGGATATTCGCCCCTTTCACCTGATGGAACAACCCATCCGTTTAATGTTTGTTTGTTTTTCCCATCAAAGAGAAACCTGAGAGGGAAATTTAGAGACTGTTTGAAGAAGATGGAAGGATCATTGTAAACCTTTAATAATGCTGAGTAGGAGATGCTGTGTACTGGTTGGCTTTGGTGTTAGCAAAGGGCCAACGACAAAAGATGGGTTCACCACAACTAGATCAATCCCATGTTCTTCTGCCATACGCCAAGCCTCTTTCTCTGCCAAAGTCTTTGCAAATGCATACCAAAGCTGCCAAAGCGCCCAAATGAAGAAAGTAAAAGAGAATAAAGCCTCAAGATTTTGATCCGTTGAATTGAATCGATCTTCCTCTGCATTGGAAAGTGACATGCAATAGAACAGAGAAAGAGGGGTTGGTTCTTACGTTGTAGCGCTTGCAATAGTCAGGATCTGTCCAGTGCGATTCATTGAGAGGACAAAGTTGTTGGACATCATAACGATATCTAATTGCCGAGCAGGAAGAGGTCAGCACTACTCGTTTCACACTGTTTGCTTTTAAACAGGATTTTAGTACATTGATTGTACCATTTATACAAGGATCAATCAGAGTTTCCTGTGTCATATTGCCAAATGTTAATTATACACTCATAAGGAAATGGTTTATTTAATATGTATTAAATAGTTTAGTAAATATGGTAATCCCACATTGATGAGAAAGGAGTTTGGGCATACCCCAGTTGTAGATGATTAGAGTATTTAGATAACATTAGGTTCTTGAGCTCGAAAAGACTGAATTTTATATAGCTCCGAGTTCAAGTTTTAGATTGTATAGAGTGTTCAGATTATGTAGAACAACAAATTTCAAGAACTTAGTGCATGTAACTCATGTTTAAGTTATTATATAATGGAAGGCTGGGGCTAGGTTTTGCCAAGCATTAATTTTACTGTGGAGCATCAAATTCTGCAGTCTCGACTATTAATTCAAAGCCTTTACCCTAAAACACCCCCTTAAATTAACCGAAGGATCGGGACCTTGCCTTAATGTTGTTATCGTAGGGAACAAGCACAGGTGAGGCAGTGTGGAAGACCCCATCCACTCCTTGAATGGCCTCATCAAAGCTACCTTCTTCTAACAAATCAGCTTTTACTATCTTCAGCCTATCCTTTGCTCCATTAAACTCCCACAGAAACCCAACATGTCCATAGTTTACTATCCAGGAAAAGAACAAGTCATTGTTAAAAATATGCATGGAAGTTTAGGTATACCATAATCTGGAGGACAGTTTATTGGCTGAGATCAAAATTCACATCAAGTACTTTCTTTTACCTATTTTTTGTCATTAATTTTTTGGTCTATTCCTTGTATGATGTCAATAGTAAAATACCCTTTTCTTTAGCCATAACTAGGCCTTCTAATACATAGGACTATAGAAGTTCGTTTCTTTCTTTGGAGGACTTCATGCCTTGAAGCTTTATTTTTATCTACTATTATCTTAAAGTAATTGATATCTAAAGTATTAATGACTAGAAATCTAGCAATAAGTTCTATGTGCAAAATTATGGAAAGTTATAGATGACCACCATTAAGATCAAACAATTCCATCGAATGAATTATGATTGCTTGTGTGACAGCATCTACAACATCATGCCAGTTGCTTGAGTGATGAAATTGTATGATAATAAAACTGTAATTTTGATGACTGCAAACCAAACAAGGGGGGATTTGGGGGCAATAAGTGTATGGAGGATGATGGAGTGAGGGTAAATACAAAGCAACGGATATGATTATACTTCAGAACCTGGGTTTCTAACGGTGGTGCGAACGCGATGGCCATTCTCGAGCAGTGTCTTCACCAAGTAAGAGGCTATGAAGCCGGTGCCGCCGGTTACACAGTACTCTGGCATCTCGGCTGGCTGTGCGTGTGGATGGTGGCTGTGTGCAAAGGAAGAGTTTATACAGTGGCTATACTTGAGGATGGTTCACGTGTGGAGCACCTATAGTTAGTATATTGTTGAACTCATTTACAAGAGTGGAAGATGACTCATCCGTTTTGTAAGGTTGGAGTTTTATAAAATAAACATAAATTGTGCTTTCTTTGATTTTTACCCTTTTTGTATTGTAGGTGTGCTCGACATGATGTGAAGCAGCTTGTAGTGATTGTTGCACGAATCAGATGTCCGTTTGCTTAGGCCTAACTTGTTTTTGTTTTTGTTTTTGTTCTTTTTTTTTTTTTTTGTAAAATATATGATTTTTTTTTCTACTTGTTTTTTAAGTCCATTGATATAAGGGATGACGGTTTGAATTTTGACATTTTGATTGAGAATACATACTTTATGGTAAATCTCTATCTAATAGATTTATAGACTATAATAAAAGTTTAATTTCTACTTTATGATGTTTTTATTTATGTTCTTAAAATTTCAATTTTATATCAATAAGATTGTACACTCAATAAGATTGTACACTCTCAATTTTATGTCTAATGAGTTGTTAAATTTTCAATGTTATATTTCATTGGTTATTGATCTATTCAATACCTTTTAAAGTCGCAAATCTCTAGTATATAAAAACATATTTTTCTATGATTCTATTTGACATATAATTCTAGTTTTTTTTTCTCGTTATTTTAAAATAAATATGTAACGTGTCGATGATATATCATATACATAATTAAAGGTTTATAAATTTATTAGACATACTTCAAAATTTAAGAATGTATTACATGCAAAAAAAATCATATATTTAACCTCATTTAAAATTCATGACAATGTTAATAATAATAAAAAAAAACATTGGTAAAATGTCAACTTTAATTTGCAATTCATGAAAATTATAAAAACAAAAGACCTCTATTCATAATCCGCCTAGGATTCATGAAGCTGGAGCTAGTTGTACAAAAAAAGTTCACATTGATTCAATCATGGTCTCGCTTTATTAATTGCCCTCCTTCTAATGCTTTCATATCGACAAGTCGACAATAAGCCTTATTTCGTGCCTATACATGAAATCAAGTAAATAAATAAGTAGAGGATGTGGATTTATATATATATATATATATATATATATATTTAAAAATCCATTCTTACTTAATTACCTTGGGAAGACCAATAAATTAGTTCATGAGATTTTTTTTTTCCTTTTTAGTTAAACAATACGGTGGATGAGGACTCGAATTTCTGACTCATCGTATTGCAAGTATATGCCAAAACTAGATCAACTATATTCATGTTACAATTATTTTTTGATATTATCTATATTATTCACACATTTTAAATGATTATAATAAACTATAGTATTTGAATCGATTATTATGATATATCAAAAGAATTATTATTTATATGTTAACAGCATTCATCAAGTCGTTGTAGTATAGTGGTAAGTATTCCCGCCTGTCACGCGGGTGACCCGGGTTCGATCCCCGGCAACGGCGCTTAAATATAATTTATTTTCGAAATTTTATTCGAACATTATGAAATATCAATAGTTGATGATGTTCAATCGAAGCACGTCGTTGTAGTATAGTGGTGAGTATTCCCGCCTGTCACGCGGGTGACCCGGGTTCGATCCCCGGCAACGGCGTTTTAATTGTTTTATCATATTTTTTGGGATGACCCTAATTTAATTAATACTTCTTACTCTGACGGAGGGAAAATTATGAACCCGCCGTAAAACCTTGAGCAATTTTCTTTCCCGCGCGAGCGCTCTTTCTCTCTCTCGGTCCAGTCGTTTCTCTGTCTATCGAGGGTTTTCAGAAAATCAACATCTTCCATGCCTGCTTCTTCACTGAATTCCGCCACTAAAGTCTTAATCTCTTGTGAGTGTGTGCGTTGTTCCTTTTCCTTCCAATGACAAAAGCTCAACTCAAAGAACAGGCAGATGCTAGTCTTGAGATAATATCCATCGGATCCCTGTACACTGGATCATGGGACAAGAAATACTGGAGCAGCTCTAGGGTTAGATTTTTTTTTTCCTATCTGCATCTGATGATTTATTTATCTGCTGTAATTGATTTCATTTATCGCGGTGGTTATGTTGCACTATTCGATGATATTTGTCTAGGTTTATTTGATAATTTCTTCATCTCTTCAAGTCGAAAACATTTGACTCGGTTGCTTGAAACAATTTCTTCTGATAATTTGCTTCATGTTACTACAACTGGCTGATTGGGAAACTTATCTAGCTAGGTTTTTGCTGTAGAACCGGCAACAATTACTTCCATCTTAATTTGCACGTAAATCGAATTGTCTTCTTCACGGAGCTCAATTGACAAACTCATTTTGTGTAGTGCGAATTTGGAGTGAATTGGCTTCAGTATAAATGTCCAGTAAATTGCATGAAGTGTCACTGCAATCCTTAGGAGAGTCAAATATGAAGGGTTCCAATATCTAGACTGGAAAATTATGACCACTTGACGAATTTGTCAATTTGAACTATTACCGGTTTGATATACTTCTGGTTGTTGTAATTACAAATGTAACATACCTGAAGAAGGTGTTTTAGATCAAGAACAGTAGATGTTGAGGAGATCTGGAAGTATAGATTTTGGAGTTTCACGTGGTAGTTTCAACGTGTTTTATGAATTATTTACCAAGGATACAATTGGCTATCTAGGTGTGTCTAATTCAACCCTGCGATGTAAATAGGAGATAAATCTGAGAATGGTGATTCTCCCATTATTTTTCTTTATAAAAGTTTTCCCTCATTAGAGCTTCAAGAAGTTAAGAGAAGATGTATTTGCATGATTATAGATGTGGAGTCTCAACTGAGGACCTACTGTGATCATTGAATTATTGTGTAGGGTAAAGATCGATATCCCTATCCAGTTGGGTATCAGGCTGTTCGGGCTTACAATGGGATCAAATACAAAATGGAAGTTCATGAGGGTCCAAAGGGGCCTTTATTTATGGTGTGTATGGCCTTCCTATTAAATATTGAAAATCTTTCTTAGTCATGTCATTGGAAACTATTTATTGAAAGGTTATATTGCTTGCAGATTTTATCCATGGATGGAAGTTCATTTTCTGGTCAAACCCCTGATATTGCTTGGGAGATGTTTCAGAGGAAAGGCTGCCTCCACACTAAAATTTGGCACGGGAAAAGGTCTTCATGCAAAGTTGATGGCGTGGAGGTAGAATTTTTCTCTTTCCATATGCAGTCTGTTTGCTTCTTAGATTTGAATTTTTCTAAGGAACCCTTTAACCAGTGGAGTCAACCAATAATAAATGAGCCCTATCATGCTGTAGCATTTTTAATTTCTAGCACTTCTATGATCGGTACCTTATTTTATACCCTCTTCCATGACATTCTTCAACCATGGTAACTATTTTCATTCTTGATACCAAACTTAGCTTTGCATAGATGCTCTAGTGACAAGTCAATTGGATGGTAAAATTGCGGAGTTTATCTTCTCAGTTTGAATATATCACCACTGTAAAACTTTACTTTCATAAGTGAAATGCCCTTGTATCAGCACAAGAGAGAGTTTTTTCAATCTTAAGCGCCATGATTAACTTTCTATCTTCTGTAGAGATCTATGCAGATATTTGAAATAAGATAACTAGATGTTGTTTATCTTTTCAACTTTTGTTCCTTTTCATTACATCAATGAGAAGTTTCTTGTTTTAAGAAGATAACTAGATAGTGTTCAAATGCATGGAGTTACTACTTATTTTGGGATGTTAAAATTATCATCTCGGAAAACATAATTGACGCAAATCTCAAGCATAAGCAATTTGAGAAACTTGCTCCTTTCTTTCTTTCTTTTGTTTTGCACAGGAATGAGGCCAGTTAACTATTTTACTTCAATGAAACGTCTATGAGATAATTGATTTATCTTCTGTATTAATTGGTATAATATTACCCCTCTCACATGTGTGCAGGCACATGCAAACACCCAATCAAATGTAGTAATTTAATCAAATAATATCAGAACATTGAGTGACATATTTATATTTCTTTTCGTCCTTCGTAGTTTTTTGGGTTCAAAAATCCATTTATTCAGAGGTTACTTAGGGAGCTAGTGGCAAATGTCAGTGGAACAGCAGAACTAGGCCCACTTCCTTCAAACTTATGCAATAAGGGTTCTGATTCTGCACAGACTGCAATTGAGCATCATTCTGTTGATGAATGTGAAAATGCTGAATTAGTTTCTTGCCATGAAAAACCAAAGACAGCAAGAAAGAGGAGTCGTCATGGAACTGAAACGGAAAAATCACTTAATGGTGCAAATCTAAAAAAAGTACGAAATCATGGTTTGAGAATTAGATCCATGACCGCAAAACTTTCAAGCTCAGCCAATGAAGTGAATCGAGGTTTTTGTGGTATGTAAAAGAAACTAATTAAAGATTGTTTCTTCACCGTTTTCTTCTCATAAAAAAGAAAAAAAAAAAGATTGTTCCTTTGCTATTCCAAAAATTAAAAATAGCTCAGCAACTTTTTTGGCAGAAGTACCTGCAACGTCTGTAAGAAAAGATAAAAAAATTTATAAGTTACCAGCCAAATTTGCATCTCCATGGTAATTTTAACCTCTTTGTTCATGCCTCAGAGAAAGCTGTGTGCGTACAAGAGAAGGATGCGGTCTCAGAGTTCACTCAAGTAGCTCACAATGTGTCCATCGATGAAAAACTTGTGAGATTAGATTCTTTTCATTCACAATCAGCTTGTAAACTTCCTTGTTTGCTGAACCGTAGTTCACATTTAGGCTCTTATTCACATTTTAAATAGATATATAGACCTCAGAAACAGAGATCATTTTGAGAAATGAGTTTTATATTCTTGTTGTCAGATTTATAAATTGTGATTGTTCGAAACGCTCTTAACTTCGTACAGTATGATAGGTTGTCAATGGACATATTGGAAGGTATTAGTCGAGAAATGGAAACAGATGGTAACAGTGCAGATGCTTCTATTCAAAAGTATTGTCCAGATACTGAAGACAGTAATCATCATGCTTCAGATACTTCAGGTCTAAAGCAAGATCTTCTTGACCTATCATTTCTTTTGGATAAAACATAGACCTGTTTATATATTTTGTCTTTTTTATTTCGAATTTTTATTATTGAATGCAGTTATTGTTGAGTCTGCTCCTGTTAGCATAGAAAAGAAAATTCTCGATCAGCCTGACATCATACCTGAAGAGTCGGTGACGGACTCCCATCCAGAAGAGATTTGCTCATTGAACACAAACTTAGGCTCCAAAAAAAATGATTTTGATTCAGTAGGTCAAGATATGGTGAAGTCAATGATGAATTTCTTGCTTCCACAAGCAATTCCTCTGCTTAAGGAGAATTCTGGCAGGAAAGGGACGCCCCCTTGTAATATGGGAAGGTTTCTTTGTGGTAATTTTTAAATAACCAGTACCTACTGTAATTAACATTTGACTACAATGACACATTCGATATGTATGCATGTGTGAACTTTTAGTTTTATTTAAATATATTTCGGTTCATCTGCAGATGAAAATACAAAAGATGTATTGCCTATAGAGAAAGGAGATGGAGAAAAGCAGGAATACATGCACATAGAACATGGGAATTATGAATCTTCCATCCCAAGTCTTGAGTTTCCCAAACACAGTCCTGACAATCTAGAGGGTGAGCAACATTATGACCATGTAAACATTAATGGGAACTTCTCTTCTACTGTAGACAATGGCCAAGGTAAGGAAGATATGAAACCTATTGATTCTTGTGGTCGGATGAATGATGAGTTGGTAAATCATCATGAAGCCACTGGAAGCAAGAAGTCCCGTGACAGTGAAATTGGTGGAAATTTCCATGGAACATGTCAGAAGGATTATATATATGCTTCAAAATGTCTTCCCAGCTGCACCTCTTCTGGTAGAGTGCTTTCTGATGAAACCATGCATAATAATAAAAGGATGGTTGGATGCACGTCATATCTAGAAATAAATTCCGGGAATGTGGACCAGGAAACTCCCAAAGATTATGTAGAAAGCAATGTTGATGAGCAACCTTGTTCGAGTGGATCCTTTTCTCAACTCTTGCATGGTGAGAATTTGTTATCATGTATACATTCTTCTTTACCTTAGCAATTTAGTTAGTACCAATCATTCACTGATGATAACACCATTACTGTAAACTTCATTTGTACTTAAAAGATCATTTTTGTGACATACTTCATGTTAACTAAATTCGGTATTGAAGTGCAAAACTCTTTACAACCGATATATTAACTATGAAGGTCTATAAATTGATGTTATTCCATCTTCATTTTTCAGCTCAAAATGCAAATGATTCAAATATAAGGACCTCCACATATTCAGAGGCATTAAACAAGGAAGTCATGGTAGGAAAAGAGGCTGTGGGAATGGACACATTGTCATCTTCTCAAGTTCCAAGCATTGTGTACAGTAGAAGAAAAGCTCAAAGTGTGTCTCATTTGGCTAAAGAGTACAAACGCCCATCCAGTGAAGCTTATGATACTAGATGTTTTGGAAAACATTATGGTGTGGAAATGTCTTCCCCTAAATCTCCACATTCTTCTAATATCAATCTTTTCACTCTACCCGGAAACCAACAAACAGAAGATTTACTTTCTGAGTGTCCACTTCGAGAACAATCCCCCATTGATTGCAGTTTAACTACTATGAAAGCTGAAGCAGGATTAGAAAAAATATGCCATCACAGTCCTACATTAGACCTAGATGAAGCATCACTGAGAGCCAACAAGAATGATAGCTCAGGACTTCTGGACAAACTTGTTTTGAAGGAAGATTTGGAAGGTTGTTCTGACGAGGGGATGATTGAACATAATAATGTTTCAAGTACAAATAAATACAAGTTATGTCAAGAGATGGGAGCAACCTTCAGAGACAATTGTAAGGATTCTTATCCTTATTGCAATGTGGAGCTCTATCGTGAGGCAGAAGGAATGTCGAAAATAGTGGGATCTTATTTGCACCCTATGCCTGTATTATCAATTTTCCTTAGCAACATTGAGAATGTAATCCACATTTGTGTTTTGTGTGGTCTTTTGGAGGAAAAGAACAGAACACTTATTACTTACACGGTGGAAGGAAAGGAACCAAAGTTAGGATGTCCATCCTTGGTTGGCCACACGACAGTAATGATGCCAACTTTAAAAGATTATTTGGGTAAAGAAGTGAGTTTTTATCTTGATAACTTCATTTTATTACTGTGTTAGGCTTTCCTTGGCATGATGGATTTAATTCACTAGTTTATGTTATCAAGATTGCAGTAGAGCGAACTGGTTTACAGTTAACTCCAGATGGGAACTATCTTGTTTTGATGGGTGGCATTAGAACACCTTTTTGCAGGTTGTGAGCATTTTCATAAATTTTAAATATGTATTACTTTAAACAACTATATATTATGAAAACTAATATTGGAAAAATAATCTCAGGTCAGGGAATATGAATTGTCCATGCTCTACATGTACATCTGGCAAGTTCGAAGAGAATGTGGTGAAGATTGTGCAACTTAAATATGGCTATGTATCAAGCATCGCAAGCTTGAGAAGTACCGATAGTATAAATTGTATACTGGTCTGTGAACCTGATCAGCTTGTTGCTGTTGGAAGTGGTGGACGTCTGCATCTTTGGGTCATGGACCCAACTTGGGGGTGTGTTCGATTGGAACTAACCATTCTTTAATTTTGGTTCTACATATAAAATTGATGTTTGATAATAAATGAATGTGCAATTAATTCTTCGCTTCCTTCTATTTAGTTTACTCAAATTGTTGATTTGGAAAACATTAGATTCAAGCTATTCAATCAAGATGCACCCCCTCATTTTGTGATAATTATTGTTATGGTACAGTAATTATTTGAGATTGTAGAGCGTTGGTGATTTATTGGTTTAATGGAATATTTAAATATATGTATGTGGTTAAAATTCCAGCTGGAATCTGAATGATAACACGTTTGAATACTGCATTAGTAAGCTTTTCATGGCTTTTGAGCTCTATCTTCCCTAATGATTTCTGGTTGTTACTTAAGGGAAGACTTTTGGATGAGGTAGTCCCTTAGGCTGTCATTTTTTTCGGTTGGTGGTCTAAACAAAATTAATGTACGATGCGAAAAAATTGGCCCTGGTTCTTCAAATGGTAGCTCTGTTTATCTCGAAGCTAATTGTTGATGATGTACTATACTAACTAGTTCTATTTGCTCAGATTAATGATTTCACTTAAGCCACTTGTAGAGAAAAGCTGATTTGAGCCTAACATCTGCTTTTGCAGCAAACAGATGGGAAGTCATATCATACCGTCGGAGGACCAGATATCTCCTAACTTGGTGGAACTTAAAGGGATCCCAGAGTTTTCCAATTTGGTTGTTGGGCACAACGGTTGTGGTGAATTCAGTTTATGGTATGTCCTTGGACAGTTAAAAGTTTCTCATAAAGTACAATTATTATTATTATTTCATTTTTTTTATAGTACTGGTGGCATATCTTTTAGTAAGCCTGGCTTGCATTCTCTTCTACCTAAACTAATCTAGTATGTCAAAGGTTTGCTGTAGATTTTTCTACGTAAGTCGTGTGAAGTAAAGTTTGTTTTCAAGCATGAGTGTTCAGTGATGTTGAAACTTAGCCACGTAATTTTATGTTGTCTTCAGATAAAATTGACAAACCAAACTGAAAGTTGAGCCTATGGAACTTAGTTAAGGTCATGATCAGCTCCTTATTGGCATTACAAATCACATTATCGGCAGTGAAAAGTATATAGGAAATCAGTTAGGAACAAAAGTTTGTTGATTTCATCTCATCATTTTCTTAAAACTATCCCCTAAATCAAGTACAACCATTTCTCTGTACTGGTAATCAAACAGGCCTCAGATACGGATTTGAATGGGTTGACTGCTTTTATGCTATCTTTATATGATAGTTGCTTAAATCAAATTGATATTACGATTATCTTTGAATGTTTGCTTGCATCTCATCTAAAAGGTACCTTCGTTTGTTTTAGGGATATCCCAAAACGTGCTCTGATGTCTAGATTCAATATGCCGAGTGCCTCAGTTAATCAATTCTTTCCAATTAGTTTGTTTAGCTGGAAAAGAAAGGAAAATTTTACCAGTAACTGTAATTCAAGCGACTATGTTAAAGAGCTGTTGTGTGCAACGAGTACAAGCTCAAAGAACACTGAGGCATCACTTCAGCTAAGGGACACTGCCATATGGCTTTTTGCCTCAACCATATCAGATTCTCTTGTTTCACATGAATATTTACCAATGGATAGTCAGATAAATCATGCAGAGTTTTGGAAACTAATGCTACTTGCTAACAGTATGGTTACATTTGGTGCGGAGCTGGATTTAAGGTAGCGTGCCATCTTACTTTCAAACTTGGCACCGTTTTGAATTTCTAAATCTTGGACTAACAGGATGTACTTTGCTCATCAACTGAGTATCATAGGATAAAATAATGATTTAATGACTGCAAAGTATTCCATTGTTTATTATATACAAACAATAAGAATTTGGATTTATTATTCTAGAAGATAATTTGTTCTGCAGTTTCTAAATGCTCCTTAACTTCCAGTAAGACTACAAGTAGATATTTGGAAATTTCAGCCCAACTGAAAATTCATCATATTCATTAACTTTGTTACTGGCACGTTTAGATATTTTAGTGTTTATCACTCTTTCATTTTATAGAGCATCAGCCATTGGGGCATCAGCTGGTCGAGGTATCATTGGGAGGCAGGACGGCCTAGTTTACGTGTGGGAATTGTCTACAGGAAATAAACTGGGCACTCTTCTTCGTTTTGAAGGTATGCATTATAGCATTGGTGACTGAAGCTTTCCCTAGTATGCACTATTCTTTGTGAAAAGAGTTAATTTCTTCCGTATACTGAAAATAATTCCATAATTCTCATAACTCATCAAGAGAAGAAACAAAGAGTCAATATTCATCATACTTCTGTTGTAAAGTTTAAACATGATAACAAATAAGACGAGCTTTAAGATTTAGAAAGTGGAATATGAGATCTGTTCATCATCATAATAGTGCCCTTGCTTTTTTCTTTTTTGTTACTTATACCATAATAGTGCCATTGCTCATTGTGTCTTCCAAAGGAAGCTTCATTTCCAGTATCATTATTAATTTTTTAAAAATTATTCTTAGTTTTAATTTCTTCAGTTTCTCACATATATATTTTCTCCAATATAGGTGCAAATGTTGTTTGTATTGCAACTGATAATAAAGAGACAGGTGTGGTGGCTGTAGCAGCTGAAAATAGGCTTCTGGTATATCTACTTTCTTCAGATTGGAAAAGGTAAACCATAAATGGCCTACCAACGAAGAAAATTACTTGTAAATTGCACAATATCATCAGCAAAATGTTTTAGTTTTGAGTTGGTGCCTGCCATGACGTTGATATATGACAAATGTAGGATTTATCGTGACATGGCTGCATCTGAGCCGATGATAAATGTAAATAATCATTCATTTACGAAATAAAGAAATCAAAATCAGTGTAACTTTCATTTCGACAATTTAATCTTTCTAGATGGGGGCATATTCTATTTGAATCTCACAAAATGATTAGTCAATTCATGCTCGATTGTTAATTTTCGTTTCTAATTTTTTATTTTATCCTTCATTCAGGCATGTATGAAACTCGTATCAAACTATTTAATATTATTTTATTTTTAGTGTCATGTCATTGTTTTGTTGATGTTAGAATGCTAATGTTAATCAAAACAATGCTATTAATTAATAATGCTTATGGTTGATTTTGGACCAAACAGTATAATCAACATAAAATAAGAAGAAAATCAACCAGATCAAGGAAATAACAAAATTTGGACCAAAGATAGCACATTGGATTAGGAGAGTTAGTTTATGCCAAAGCTCAAATTGATGTGCTCTGTCTTGGCCAAAGTAAAGGTTGAACTTGAACCTAGTGGAATAGTTAATGGGACATATCTCGTGCATGCTCTATCCTAAAGCATCATCCTAGGATCAAAATGAGTCTAGGGGAAGATAATTGGCATCGACCTAGCCAAACGTAAAATAGGGCGTGCCCCTTAGCCTGGTAAGTTGTTTGAATATCTTAAAGCAACTTTATAACCCTATTGAAACAACTAAGGTCAATCACCTTCATAAATACATCATCATAGTTTTATACGAGATAACTTGAATTTTACTCTCAAACTCTCTTGCTTCTACATTCTTTCACTCCCTTGCTTAAGCATTTGAGCGTATGTGTCAAGTATTGTATCAGTGTGTAGATTTTCTCTTTTGCGGATCATGTTCTTTTCCTCTTAAAAAAATTCATTGTTGGTGTCACGTGAAAGTCAAGTACATTTCCATTATTCGGATTTTGATATCAACAATAATAAAATCATTTAGTTTATTGACCTCTCAATTACAAAAAGTATAAATACAGTAAAATCTTATATATAGAAAATAAATTCATAGGCTATTATGCTTCGTAGTAATTAACATATACTTCTATCGAAGTGATAGTATTTTTTTCAAAAGAAAAATTATACTTCACATATGTTTTACCACCAATGTTTATGTGCAATTCTTAGTAGGTCACTTGAAGTTACAGATGTATAAATGAGTTGACTTGCAAAAGGACTAGTGTAGTGTCGAGCTACACGCTCTGATGCTTAAATTAACAAATGAAGTATTTAATTTGGCTAAGCACTAGATATGCATACCTTTAGACGTGTGAGAATGTCGAGATGATAGTGTGCTCGTTGGAGTTATAGCTCCGCTAGCTAATTACCCGTTTCACAAGAAAGGATAGATATGACTTAGCTACAATAGAGGCTTGACTTTCCTCTTTTAAGCAAAGTAGAGGCAATGCACGGATTCCTAGGCTTTCTTGGGCTTTGGCATTCTCAAGTGAACTTAGGCATGATATAATAATAATATATCCTCTAACCAAAAAAACAAAAAACAAAAAAGACGGAAAATTAAACTTTGAAATTAAAGTTGAAAATTTCGATAGAAAAATGACCATAATGAAATAAAGATTTTGAAGTAGTTTGTTTGAGATAATTTTAGTAAATTAAATGAATGGATAAAAAGTGAGTGAATATTGACTGAGGTAGTGGAGAAAATTGATTGGGTTTGGTGCAATAATTACAATAAAATAATAAAACATTTAATGCGCAAAATAGCGAAAAACGCTTCAGATGAGCCGACTGGGCTGCGGCATAGACCTTTCGGATCGAGTTGGTAGTTGCCAGTTGGCCGCTGGTTGGTCCAACTCCTCCAAATTATAAATCTTTTATTTATTGCTTTTGCTTATCTGGACCAATCATTTTCCGCCACGTCGCTATCCATCCTACTTGTATTTAATTTTCCCAAACCAACGAACAAACTCCTCTTTTTCTTTTTCTTTTTTTTTTCTTTTTCCATTTTTTGCTGTACGACACGTGATTCCAACACGTGTCCTCTTTTGTCGACGGTGTTAAATACTGTTTCAGAAATTTTTTTATGACTGTATTATTCACAAACAACATTATTGCAAGGTTGATATCATGAAATTCAATGTATATACACATGTATGTTTTTATCTTTGTATAAATTTGAATTTAAAGAAAAAATACGTAATGGTTGATCTAGTGATCATAGCTCTCATACCGGTTCAATTTAAGTCGTATTTACATTGATTGAAAAGTAATTCATTAATGACAATGTAAAAAGTGGGTTTCAATTGATTACTTTTGTTGTTGTTTACCTACTTTACTTAATCGTGTTGAGATGTGGGACTGCTTTAAAATTTGTAATCAAATTGTGTAATTTGTTTGAGGAATAATAGGTGTTTAATCTGCACGTTGTTGAAAATTACGTGGGACCCACTATCTTTACCGTTATTTTTATATATATTGTTATTGTAATAGTATGAGAATTATGAATTTGTCATATTCATTGTTACTTTTATTGTTACCGTTAGGGTCAAATAGTAATGGTAATTATAACATTAACGATAAAATGTGACATATTCATAATGTTAAATAAATGCAATGAAAAATAATTTAATTGTATTTACAATTCAAGTCTATTACATTCATCCACCGATAAAATTTCATTCCAATTAACTAATTTTTGTTATGGTTTGCATCCTTAAATACAATTCAAAAAAGAGAGAACACAATGGTTCTTTTGATGAGTAAATTATCTTTAGTAGGCAACCGAAATTTACAAATACGCAAAATACTAATCAATTCATTTTCATCTCTTTTTAAGTAAATTTACTTAAAAAGACATTTATAATTGCACAAGTTAAAATAGAGTTTTATTAGTCAACCATGCTTCCACCAAACCTAAATATACTACCATAAGATTAAAATTATCATTTTAATCTATGAGTTGATTCCACTTTCAAATGTTTAATTTTAATTTATATATTTTTAATAAATCATATTAAGTAGTTAATTGTTATTTTCTTTTCAATTTTTTAAATTATTCATTAACATTTCCATAATAAATTTTGAAAACATATCTATTGTATTTTTTTTTAAAGAAAATTGTTATTATTATTTTGAAACAAAATCTACTATTATTATTATTTGATCGATTTTGATTTTAAAAAATAATTTTCATCAACTAAATTTAAGACTTTATTAAAAGTAATGAACTAAAATTAAATAAATTTCAGTGTTTGAACCAAAATAATATTTTAACCTAATAAATATTATTTGAAGAGTGTGATTGTAAATGGGAAATGGGATTTATTATAAGTGTTGTTTTTTTTTTTTTTTTTAACAAATTTATCTAACTCCTAATTCTCTTCTTTCGAATATCCAACATTTTTTTCCTCTTGACATTAACAGTTTTTTGTAGTTTGTAACTTATCCATTTAACTATATATGAATTGGAGATTATCCTTAAAAAAAAAAAAAAAGAAGAAGAAGAGTTGAGATGATTTTAAAGGTAAGGTTTTAGGTAAAAAAAAAAAAAAAAGAAAAGAAAAAGAAAGACTACTTTCTCTCCATTTCTTATCATGATTTGCATCATTCTTTAATATAACAGTAGAATTCCTAACCATATTCTAAAAACAAAAACAATTTTTTAAAAGTTATTTTTTTAGTTTTCAAATTTTAACTTGGTTTTAAAAACCATACGTAAAAATTATAAAGAAAATTGGAGCGAGAGTAATGTCTATAAGTTTAATTTTTAAAAACAAAAACAAAAAATTAAATCGTTAGCAAATAGGTCCTTAATAACTAAGAACAATTTTTTCTACCATGTCACTAAATATTTAATAAATTTCATGAACTAATGATAATAACTATTTTTAATTATATCATTCTTAAAAGTCGAATATTAGAAAATAAATGATTTAATTCAATGAACGTTAAAAAAAAAAAATTAATTTAAATGGTAAAATTAATAGAAATATTTTAAAATATAGTAAAATATCACTATCTATTAGAAATTCATTGATAAATATTGATAGACATTTATCATTGTCTATGGTGATAAATAATAAATTTTTGCTATATTTATAAATATGTTCATTCTTTTCTTATATTTAAAAGGAAAAAAGAATGAGAAAAGTATAATATAATACATTTTCTTTCACTCAAAATAATTTATTATTAATTGTGGAATAAATTGGTTAAAGAACAAAGGCCAAATGTTAGAGAAGGAAGTTCTAGTTGTTTCTTTGATAAACCAAACAAATGGAGAAATTGTCTCTTATGCCACGTAGAATTTGATTATTTGTTTTTGTTAAAAGGATAACTCCAAAAAAGGAAAATTTACACTAATAAAAAAAATCAAACTATTTATAAAAATAACAAAAGAAAAATATATTGATAAATATTGATAGACTTCTATTTCAATGATAAAGACATAGAAGTCTAAAATGATTAAATTTTACTATTTTATATAAATAATTTTTCTTATTTTTCTATTTTTGAAAATATCCAAATTAAAAAGGAAAGAAACATTTATCATTTATGCTAGAATTGTGATTTTTTTCTTGTCTTCTGTTGCTCATTTAATATGGTTGTATATCTTCAACAATGTAATAATACACACACAAAAAAAGTCAACTGCTTGCAAATCCAAAGCTATCTTCAAAAGTTTGCTAATTAAGACATTTTCTTAGCTCCTTCCAAAAATAATTTTTATTTATTTTTCTTTAAAAAAATAATAGAGAAAGTTATAATTTCCATCCTTGAAGTTTGTTTAAGGACTTATTTAGCGATTATTTTCAAACTCAATAATTTTATCTTCAGCTTTGCTTTTCATATAGCACGGTAGCATCTTATGTCCTCTATCATTAAGGAGGCGTTTGGGGTAATGAGTTAGTTATTATAGTTGAGTTATGATAGTTTGTATTTGAGGTGTAGATTATTTTAGTTTGGATTATCATAGTATGTACTTGAGGTGTAAACTATTTTAGTTCGAGAAGGAAATAGTAAACAATGTAGCAAATAATAAAAAAATGATTGAATGTAAAATAGTAAAAACTGTAGGAAATAGTAAATACTGTAGCAAATGGAGGTTTTGAAATAGTGTTGACTATAGCTAATTGGAGGTTTTAAAGTAGTTTTTACTATAGAAAGATGTGATTATTATATTTTGATGATAACCTTTGTCCAAAACGTCCTTTTTGTTTGTTACAATAATCCTAAAATTAGTTTAAGTTTTGAGTAGTCATTATATTTATGAGTGTTAGACTTAGATAAGTTAAAGTTTAATCATTTTGTTTGTTAATAATTTTATTAATTAGTTTGAATGTTGGGCCGAAGTTTGGATGCTTATCACTTTAATCTTTGATAAGTTTAATTTTGATTGATAACTTTAATTATTGAGTTGGTATTCAATGGAATTAAATTTTGTAGGGGTTGATTACACAAGCAAAATATTGTGTCAATGTGTGATGAGATAATTAAAATGCATGTATGACCAAATCATTTTTGTAATTTTATTTATATCTCATGCAGTATATGTTAACAAATTTGATTGATTTCAGTGAGTTTTCTGAATATGTTTAAAAGCATTCCAAGGTACAACAAAATTCAAGTATTTGCATACGAGTAATATTGTACCAAAAAAAAAAAAAAGAAAGAAAGATAAAAGAGATTATCTACCAATATACAAAATTTGTAGACAAATAAATACTTTCTCATGGAGTCGGGAATGCTGAAAGACTCCTCAAGTAGAAGAGAAATACTGACAGATACGAAAATCGTGTTGACATACAGATATTCTCCGAACGCCATATATGCGACCTCAAGAATGCTAGGAGGTGTTCTCCTCTGTTAGAGGAGAGATCTGCCAACGATTAGAAACACTATTAGCATAGTGATTACTGGCTACATCATAAATATGCCATTCATATAAGTATGATTTTTTAATGTTGTATATAAAGTGTTGGAAGATACCTTATATGTCGATGTTACTTGGCGTCGACAACAGTCTCCTGATGTTTCTTTTTTTTTTTTTTTCGACGATGAGGATGATAATATGTTTTTTCATCGAAAGAACCTTTCTCAATTGGACATTTGTTGATGATTTTTAGCATAGAAAAATACTATATTATTATTGTAGTGTGAATATGCGACCTTAATTCAAAACAAAACATATGGAAAACACTATTTTTTTCCCCTTTTAAATGGAGTGTTTAAAAACTTAAAAAGAAGCTCATAGCATTTATTGTTTTAACGTAGATTATTTGAAACCTATAGGTCAGTAATTAAACCAACTACTACTTGAAGTGTGGGTAAAATACATTTTTGGTATCTTATGGAACAATCAATTTTCATGATATCTAGATCTAAAAGTCTATATGGACTAAAATAGTATGCACCTCGAATACAGATTAAAATCATCTACACCGTAAATACATATTATTATAACCCACATAGTATAACAATCACCAACTATAATCACCGACATTGTGCCCATAACACAACTCCTAAAATTTAATTTTCCAATCAACTTTTACCAGTTATCAAGTTCATCACTTTTCATATATTTTTTTTCTTATTTTGTAAGACCACAAGAAAATTTAAAGTTCAAAGCTTCAACCTTAAGGGTGATAAAAAATTTCTATATGTCCCTTTCAATTTAAATCAAGGTCGAGGGTAATAATACTTTATTTTAAGAACTAAAAAGTAATAAAAATTATAACTTTTCTATTTTTACATCACATATATACACTTCATTATCTTATATTTTATAAAATAGGGTTTGCCACAACAAGGAAATATAAAAATACTCAAAACTTGTCACACCGTCAAGAATGTTCTTAACATCAATAATATTGCATGTTTTCTTTTGCCCCAAATATTACGATTCAAACTCGGTATCAATTATTTTTTAAATAATAAAAGTTTATAAAATGATTAAATCATTCGGTGTTGCTTACAATAATTTTCTTATAAATCAAAAAAATATAAAGTTTTGACCAGCAGAGGTCAAATAATGGTGTACAATGTCGTTTTTAAGACACCTTATGCTTGTGGATACATTCATGTCACATGGCCCCTTATTTAATTCTTATACTTGTCGGTTTATATATGTGTGTGATAAATAATATTTCATCATATTATTATGAACATAACTTAATTGGTAAAGTATGACCTCTCAATCAAAATATCAAAGATTCGAATGATAATTGATGTTTTCTGCACTATATTTAGTTGATTTATAATATTTGATAAAATATAATAATGGATTTTTTAGAGGATAATTAAATATAAAAGGAATAATGTTTTAGCTACATTTCAATTATATTTATACTTATGAACCTCCAAAATTAAGGAGTATATTTATGGATGGTTGCTGGTTAGTAGTCAAAGTATTTTCAATTGACTATTGGGAAATTTATTATGAAAAGGACAAGTAACAAACATTTTGTTTAATATCATCTTTTCACATTACAACTAAAAATTGATCCATACTATTGAGTAAATATAATTAATTTTTTCTATATATTTACTAGAAAACATCGTGAATGTTTGAATTGAGATATTAATTACCATGTATATTGATTCTCAAATCAAAGTTATATCCAATCAAAATAATATACTATTGTTTTTTTTTTAATTAGACATTGTAATTAAATGCTTATATTTTAATAAAATTTCATTAATATTTTTTTTTTATCAAAGATATATTTATTTACTTGGCAAACTTATTATTTATGTTTGGGTATGATTACCTTTTGATTAAGAGTAGTTGTGTGTACGTAAATTGTTTTTTTTATATAGCATTTAGAGGTACGTGATTCGAATCTCTAATCTCTATGAGTCAAAAATACATATGTCTAAATTGGTTAAATTATGCTTAACTTAACCGTTGATATGAATAAAATCTAAACACTTATGAATATTAATGTGTTTCACATACACTTGAGATGAAAATAATAGGCAATTTAACATAGATTTATGATAAGTCAACTAATATCATTCTAAAAGTAGATAATCTAATCTCCCAACTTTGCAATTATTTTTTGTTTTTTGTTTTTGTTAAAAAATCTCATTAAGTCCTAAAGTTAAACATAATAAATAAAATTAAGAATGACATAAGTGGTTCGCCAGTGATTTACTAAGAATTGATTAAATCAAGCTATTGATCATTATTGTTTTATTATTATTTTTAACTTTTTTTAATTTTTTTTTTTACTTCAACTTGAGTATCTTATCTTTTTTTATTAGGGTTGGTCCAAGACTAATAACACTCAAAATTTAGTAGTATTATGATTATGAAAAAAAAATTATATCACACTTTAATTAAAATAAAAATTCAAGACATCATTTTATAATAATTAGATACATCCTAAACTGCATCTAACCGTGTGCATCATCTTTTATTAGACACAAGTAAAAAATGAAAAATCAATGCAATTAAAATTTTTTTTTTTACTGCATGACAGATTTTATTGGACAACTATGTAGCTTACACCAAGATAGATGCAATCAAAGAAGTATCCGAGTTTTTCTCTTAGAGGATTTTCCATTTATGCTAAAACATAAAAAGAAAAAAATGTTAAAAAATATACCTACTTATCAAGAAGCATCTCAAAGTGCTGTCCATTGAGAAAGAAACAAATTTCTTTAATTTTTAAAATTTAAAATTACGTTGTAAAGTAATAATAACAATTAAATAAAATACTTATTAATTGATCAATAAAGTAAGAAGTTTTACTCATCTATATATATATTGACTAAAAAAGCACACTTCTTGTAATTATTTTTATATAATTAATAATGGAGCCAAAAACCAACCAAAAAAAAGGTAAACATCAATTTTGAAGAGCCGGAACAAATTAATTAGTAGATGAATGACTTTCAATACTGCAACAAAGTAGTTTAAAAGGGAAAAGGAAAAAGTGGTAAAATCATGGATATTGTTGAAAAGGAGAGAAAGATGTGAAATAAAAGTATTTGAGAAAAATAATAAAATAAAATAAAATCCATAATTGGGCAACAAAACACAGGTCTCTAATTTCTAAAAATGTTACTGAAAATATCCCTCAAATATTGATATCGATGATACTTATACAAATATTCTAAAATTAATAAATTAATAAAATAGTAAACGTTTATATTTCCCTTAATAACTTTAAAATTTTAAATTATTAATATTACTGAGGTGTCTTATTTTGAGTATTTCATAAAATTGTCTAATTATAACTTGTCATGCGATACTTTTTTTTAAATATTTTTTTATGTGAGTAGTGATAATAGATATATAAAAATGAGTGTATCTAAAATATCATCTGATTTAAAAAATATATTTTTAATAAGATTAACTCATTGATGAATGAAAATAAAAAAATATCGAGAAAAATAAGGATGTGTGGATGAAAATTGAATAAAATTGAAAATGTAAGATTTGAGAGATGGGATCAATGGTATGAAATGATTTGAATTAAAAATTGAAGAGACGGAAATATGGAATTAATAAAAAAGTTAAGTGGGCGTTGAGTGACGTGAAGTGGTTCATTTAATCGCCTCATCTGCCTCCTTCATTGCCCTGCCTCCTCCTTCTCTTTATATCTCTCTTCCTTCTTCATTTCCTTCCCATTCTTACACCTCTCCAACTTTATTGCTCTGCTTCTTCTATTATTTCTCTCCCAATATGCCTCCCATCTCGCCGGATTTCTCCAGCTCCGTTAAGCTCAAGTATGTCAAACTTGGATACCAGTATCTCGTCAATCACATTTTAACTCTCACTTTAATCCCTCTCATGCTCGCCATTTTCATCGAGGTTCTTCGAATGGGTCCTGACGAAATTCTCAACCTCTGGAAATCTCTCCACTTCGATCTCATCCAAATCCTATGTTCCTCCTTCTTCATCATCTTCGTCGCCACTGTCTACTTCATGTCCAAACCCAGAACCATTTTCCTTGTTGATTACGCCTGCTTCAAACCCCCTGTTACTTGCAGAGTCCCCTTCTCCACTTTCATGGAGCATTCCCGTTTGATTCTTAGCAACAACCCCAAGAGCGTTGAGTTTCAGATGAGGATTCTCGAGCGTTCTGGTCTTGGAGAGGAGACTTGTTTGCCTCCTGCAATTCATTACATCCCTCCTAAACCAACCATGGAAGCCGCTAGAGGTGAAGCAGAGCTTGTGATTTTCTCTGCCATGGATGCTCTGTTTCAGAAAACAGGGCTGAAGCCGAAAGACATCGATATTCTAATTGTGAATTGCAGTTTGTTTTCACCCACTCCGTCTCTTTCTGCTATGGTGATTAATAAATACAAGCTTCGGAGTAATATCAAGAGCTTTAATTTGTCGGGTATGGGTTGCAGTGCAGGGCTGATTTCCATTGATTTAGCTCGCGATTTGCTTCAAGTTCATCCTAATTCCAACGCTGTAGTGGTTAGTACTGAAATTATTACACCAAATTATTACCAAGGAAACGAAAGAGCTATGCTTCTCCCTAACTGCCTTTTCCGTATGGGTGGGGCCGCGATTCTTCTCTCGAACCGCCGGTCCGAGCGTCGTCGAGCCAAATACCGGTTGGTTCACGTCGTACGAACTCACAAAGGAGCCGACGACAAAGCGTACCGGTGCGTATTCGAGGAACAGGACAAAGAGGGTAAAGTCGGAATTTCGCTTTCGAAAGATCTCATGGCTATAGCCGGAGAAGCTTTGAAATCCAACATCACAACCATCGGCCCACTCGTTCTTCCGGCGTCGGAGCAGTTGCTTTTCCTTCTAACACTCATTGGCCGGAAAATCTTCAACCCCAAATGGAAGCCGTACATCCCCGATTTCAAACAAGCGTTTGAGCATTTCTGTATCCACGCCGGTGGACGGGCGGTGATCGATGAACTGCAAAAGAATCTGCAGCTGTCGACGGAGCACGTGGAAGCTTCGAGAATGACACTTCACCGGTGGGGCAATACGTCGTCGTCTTCACTCTGGTATGAATTGGGTTACATCGAAGCTAAAGGGAGGATGAAAAAAGGAGATCGGATTTGGCAAATTGCATTCGGGAGTGGGTTTAAATGCAACAGTGCGGTTTGGAAATGCAACAAAACCATTAAAACCCCAACGGATGGGCCATGGGCTGACTGCATCGACAGGTATCCGGTTCACATTCCTGAAGTAGTCAAGCTCTAAGAAAATTCCACAAAATTACCAAAAAAAAAAAAAAAAAAAAAAAAAG
Organism: Benincasa hispida; assembly: GCF_027475165.1. Lineage (NCBI taxonomy): Eukaryota > Viridiplantae > Streptophyta > Magnoliopsida > Cucurbitales > Cucurbitaceae > Benincasa > Benincasa hispida. Next base: position 50,114,492 of record NC_143484.1, on the reverse strand, counting down.
AAAAGAAAAGAAAAAAAAAAAAGAAATAACACAAAAGTTAATAAAACAGAAGAAAATATGGAGTTGGGGTTTAGCATAATCTGCAAATTTGCTTCCTTTGTGATGTATTTATCTATATGAAACTCTCATTTGTCTGTGGCTGTGACATCATATATTTCCACTTGATATTTTTTTCCTCTCAATCCTAAATGGATTTGAATAGATGGAATATTGTGTTTGTATTGAATTTAAGGTATGATCCCATGTAGTTTGGTTTGGGGTTTCACAAAACCAGAAATTTCACGAGTCCAAGGAGAGAAAAAAAAAGGTATAAACTTGTTGGTTCTTGCTTTATTTCGTCTTCATGATTTTAGAACCTTGTTTCCTCTTTAATTTATGCTTAACAAAATTATCCATTGTGGATGACACAAATCTTCTTGTGTGTGTATGTTTTCTTTTTTGGGTTAAATTTGGAAATTCATTTTCTTATCCTTTTATCTCCAAGATTCTTGGAGAGAATAATAATTAGATGCATTTTAACCTCCAATTATCTTTTTGCAACTCACTCTCACTATATAAAAAAAAAATTGAAAATATTTTAAAGCTTATTGACAAAAAAGTTTCACAAATCACAAATTGTGATTAAATAAACTAAGTGTATAAAAAAAAAGATGGGTGCAACTTAGGCTACATTAATTATATATACAATTATATATATATATAATTTATATTTTTGTTTTATTTTTTCTTTAAACAAATACATGTTTTAACTCAAATCAAGAGGTGGATGGAATAAATTAAAAAGTAAGTACAACTATTATACTTCAAAGTATTGCAATGACGAGTACTATTTGCTTTAATGCCAATGACAATGAAAATATGCATTTATTTAATAGATGGGATTGGATTTTTTTTTAATAGTGAGTTGAAAAAGTTTTGAGCTTTTTTAAATATAAAAAAATATTTAAAAATATTTATCCTTTATAGTAAAAAGTTTAAAAACTACATGTACTTTTAGAATTATTTTTGTTATACGGTATAAATATTTTTTAAAATTTTTTATTTATAAAAATATCCCAAAATTTTTATGGCACAACAGCGACATTGAGATTTATGGTTATAAAAGAAAAAATGTTGAAATTTATGACAATAAAGAAATTTTTAGTCATTGTAAATGGTTATAATTGAAGGTTGTATAAGTGGTTTTTTTTAATGAATATTTCTAAATGTTGTTAGATTTTATTGATTAATTGATTTTTTTAAGAAAAAATGAAAATTAAACATTGAACTAAATTAAATTTTGATAAATTGAATATCAATTAAAATATGTATTATAATGTGGTCAAAGTATGAATAATAATAACTTTTACAAAGATAAGTTTATCTAATATTTCTGCCAAACAAACACAAATAATTAGATCAGACAGCTAAATATCTAGAATTATAAAATTATTAAAAATAAAGCGTCATCAAGTTGGAGGATTTGTGAGCATGTAAAAACAAAAGGAACCTTTTTAATCCGTTGCAAAGTTTAATCAAATCAATTAAATAGTGACAAACCACTTCTTTTTTTCTTCTTTCTTTTTCGTTCAAGGGTAGAATTAGAAAATTTGAATATTTGACTTTTTTTTTTTTTTTTTTTTTTTTAATTGGAAGTAGAAAAATATTTAAATATATCTCGATTTAAACTTATTTTTATACAACACACTAAATAGTTAAATTACAGTTTTTTATGTAAAAATTTTTTAAATAATATTTTTGAATCATTTTTTCTATAGAATGGATGAGGTTGTTGGAAGATATGTTTTCAGGTTATTTGAATTTTTTTTTACAACAAATTTGAACGTGTGAGACCAAAATACACGTAGTTCAATTGATTTGATACTTATATTATCAACTTCGAAACTAGAGATTCAATCCTCATCCTCACATATTATAAAAAAGAAGAGGTACCATGTTTTGAATCTTTGATCTATATTAACTATTATAAAACTATAAATTGAGATAATTATCCTTAGGAAAGTGCCATAGTTATAAAAATCAAATCAACCCCACCCACCTTATCAAATTCGTAATAAATATTTTTTTAAAAAAAGAACTCAATAACACCATAATAATAATAATAATAATAATAATAACTAACAATCTCCTCATTCATAGTAGAAGAGAGTCAAATTACTTCTACTTGAATAATTATGAACATCACATTCCAAAAATAATTTTGAATATTCAGCCTGAAATTAAATTTACTCTCCCACGTCATTTTCAATGTGCTCAAAACTAATAAATCTAATATAATATTCAGACCAATGCATTTAAAGTCATAATAATTTTCTAATAAATAAAATTAGTAAAAAGAAATGAATAGTTACACTACAAATCAATTAATACCCCAATTTGAAGTTCGATCGATTTAGGTATTACCAATTTTTATACAGATCATAAGTTGATATGATAGTGTCCCTAATATCCTTATCATTTAACTCATTCTTAAAATATTATTAAAGATAACATAAGAAAATAGTTTTAGAAAAGACTCATGAAAGGTCCCATATAACTTAAATGATTTTTTTATATCCTACTTTTGCAAAAAAAAAAAAAAAAAAAAAAAAAAAAAAAAAGAAAAAATTGATAATGGTTGGATGTTTTATATTCTTTTATTTTTCAGTTAAATAAGTTTAAAAAGTCACTCACAACCACTAGAACCTTAGAGTACATATGGTTTTAAATTACACTTTTAACTCCTAAGATTTGAGATTTTTCTCAAATTAGCTTATGGATTTTAACATTGAATAATCAAGTCCTGGTATTTAAAAAATGCTTGATTTTGGTCCTCTGTTAGTAGAATATATTTAATAGTTAACGATTCCATGTGGCATTTTTAAAATAGGGATAAAAAGAATTATAATAATTGCATATATATATATATAAAATAGTTAAAAGAACAATTTTCTCTTTCCCATCTAACCAAAATAATATAATATGTAGTACAAAGATAAAATAATTGCATATATAGAACAAAAAATAGTAAAAGACGAAAAAACCCACGCCTAGTCACCATTTTGCTCGTTTCTTCCCGATTTTCTCAAATTGAAAGCTATCACGGATAGCCATTGATAATTGTTATCACTGATAACCATTGATAGTTAGAGATGTCCACGGAAAGAGGCGGGGTCAGGGATGGTTTTCTCGTCCTCCATCCCCGCGAAATTTCCCATGGGGATTGGGGCTGGGATTCCCATGGAGAATTCGTGGGAAATTTTTTTCCATTTGAATTTTTTTTACAAAAAAACAATAATTAGCTCAAATCACTATATCAATTTTCTTTTACCTAAATAATTAAATATCTCACTCATATGTAACAAATATATGATTAAAATGTTTAGTTTTCATAATTTCTAAAAATTAAAATTTAAATATTACAATAATATATCATAATCTCTACTTAATAAGAAATAAATATATCAAATAAAAAGTTATATATAATTAATTAACTTTATTTGGGCGGGATCAGGGTCGGAGAATATATTCCTCGTCCCCATTCCTGTTTAGCCAACGGAAAAAATTTTCTCCTCGCTCCCTCCCCCATTCCCCATCTAATCGGGGATTCCCCACCCCATTCGGGTGTGGGGCCCAACAGGATCCCGGCTCCGCGGGTTAAATGGACATATCTAAAGATAACTGCTATTAGCTGTTATCACTAATAATTACTATCAGTGGTAGCTTTCAATTTGAGAAATATTAATACAATCTTGAAATGTTAGCTTTTAATTTGCTATCAGTTATCAGTGGCTATCATTGATACACTTTCATCAATTGGAATCAACCTTAAAATATTAACAGCTAACACTATCAGTGACTATCAATGATAGACTTTTATAAGTAGTTATCAACATTGAAAGAAAACCAATAACTTTCAAAGATTGAGCTACACCAATGATGGAAAAATATTAGTGGCTATCACATAGACTTTCATAAATGACTATCAACTTTGAAAGATTAACACAGTAGCTATCACTAATAATCTTCAATCGTGACTATCACTAATAGTAGCTATCAGTCGCTATCACTGATAGACTTTCATCAATTAGAATCAACCTTGAATATTAACATTTAAGGTTAGCAATGATAGACTTCTATAATTAGTTATAAACTTTCAAAGAAACTCGAAATATAGATTTCACTTAATTTCTATCACCGTTATCACTAATATCACTTATATCGTGATTATCAGTGATAGCTTCTTTCACTGATAACATGCTATCAATGATCTCACTAATATCATGCTATCATTGATCTCATTGATATCATTAGGGATGTTCATGGGTTGGGTTGGGTTGGGTTGAAAGACTTTTTAGACCCAACTCAATTGTTTGGGTTGTAAATTTCTTCAACTCAAATAACCCTTATTAAAAAATGACCCAACCCAACCATGAAATATTTGGGTTGGGTTGGTTCGGGTTAATCGGGTCATTTATTTAGAATTTTGTTCTAAAAAGAAGTAAAACATAAATATGTAAAAATCTAATTTAATTATTTTCATATATTGAATTAAAATTAACTACTCAATTTCAATTTATTTAGTGAAAATTTTCTTTCTAAAGTGCAAAAAAACTACTTTTAAGAGTTGTTGAAGAATAAATTATTAAAAAATATTGGAACTAAATAAAATTTAAATCAATATATCCATAAATACTTGTGTTATAAGTAACAAAAAATATATATATTTTAAAGTTAATAATAAATCGGGTTGGTTTGGGTTATATTAGGTAAACCCATGAACCAACCCAACTCATAAAATTTTCATTTATCTGAACCCAACCAAACCCAAATGAGTTGATAATCAAACCCAAACCGCACGGGCGAGTTGGGTTGGGTTGATCGGTTTTTTCGAGTCATCGGGTTTTTGAACACTTCTAGATATCATGCTATCAGTGATAGCTCTCTATCACCGATAACGTACTATCAATGGTAGCTTCCATCATCGATAACGTGCTATCAATGTTATCTTCTATCACCGATAACATGCTATCAATAGTATCTTCTATCAATGATAGCTATTGACCACTTTATTGTCCATTTCAAGCTACTGATCACTTTATTGTCCATTTCATTGTCCTTTCCAAACATTCATACGGTACCTTTTCTTTTCGATACCTTTCAAGGGTACTTCCGTAAAAACAACGAACAACCAAACCAAACCCTTCCTCTTCATTTGCTTTTGTAAACAAATATTACGATAAATAGATACACAAGTATTTCAATTTGTGCTCTTCATTTTAGGCAATCTATGCCATTTTTTCAAGTTTATTTCTGATAGACATCATACTCTTAAAGTCCTATAAAAAGAAAAAAAAAAACTATTGCTCTATCTGATATCATTCGCATTTCTCATTTTTTGAGAAATAAATTTGTTTAATAACCATTCCCGTTTCTTATTTCAAACTTTTAAGAAATGTTTCTATACATGGTGCAAATTTATGGACTAAAAAAAATAGTTTCTTTCAAATCCATTTTCATTTGCTATTTATATTTAATGTTTCGTTATAATAATCAAATTTGATGATTGACTTGTTGGTATTAAGTCACTAATGAATTGTGAGTACTTTCAAGTCTTGAGTACGAAACCCAACCTCATAATTATTATAGAAAAAAGGGAAAAACAAAAATCGAATAAAGAAAAAAAAATAAAAAATAAAAATACAAAAAAGAAAGGAAAGAAGAAGGTGTGCAACAAGACAAGACAAGAGAAGACAAAATTGAAAATTAGAAAAAATTCAAATGTTGACTAGTTGACACTTTCATATTAAAGAGGTGATATATTTTTAGATTTTTCTCCTTATTTTACCATCTATTATAAATATCCTTGAATTTAAGGTATGATCCTATGTAGTTTGAATCGTGTAGAACGACTGCCCAGAAGCCAGACGATACGATCGTTCAGTTCCCATCTTGTAGAACGATCGCCCAGATGTCAGGCAATACGATCGTTCAGTCTCCATCGTTTAGAACGATCGCCCAGTCGAAAGACAACACGATCATTCAGAACTCATCGTATAGAACGATCACACAGGCAAAATACAAGATGATCGCCCAGTCCTCATCGTGTAGACCGATTGTGCAGAACAAAGACAAGATGATCACAGTGAGTCCATCGATCGTGGACCATCCATCGTCTAACACGATCGGCCAGGCGACAACCCCACCCATACCTACACACCTCAATGAATCAATAGTCCCGAGCCTTCAACCAATCCTCAATACTCTACCTCAGTCACCGTCTCTCCCTCAAGCACAACTAGCCTATCAACCAGACTAAACCTTACACTCCATAAACTAGACATCCTCACAACCATATGCATCACACCAACACCCATCCGAGACCCTACCTCAAACATTCTCTGAAGACCATATCAGCCCAACCCTGCCTCAGACATTACATCCTCACTCTACCTCAGCCTCTGCAAGCTTATCCCAGCCAATCATCACCACCCGCCCCCCACCTGCTCCGACTTATCCTATGATCACTCGAGCAAAAGCTGATATATTTAAACCAAAGGCCTGACTCACAAGCAAATCAACTGATTGGTCTCAAACAGAGCCCACCAGAATCAATACAACACTTGCGACCTCTCAATGGAAAAAGGCGATGGATGAAGAATACATGACACTGATGAGAAATAAGACATGGATACTCGTTCCTCCATCTCCATCTCAGAATGTTGTTGGGAACAAATGGATATTTCGCCTCAAGAGGAACATGGATGGCACAATACAAAGGTATAAGGCCCGACTGGTAGCCAAGGGCTTTCATCAACATTATAAAGTCAATTTCTTTGAAACATTCAGCCCTATGGTGAAGTCCTCAACGATCCGGGTAGTCATCAGTGCTGCTATAACACACGATTGGATGCTGAGGCAACTTAATTTCAATAATGCATTCTTAAATGGACGACTAACTGAGGAAGTGTATATGAGCCAACCACGGGATATGTAAGCACTCAGTATCCACAACACGTTTGCAAGCTGGATAAGGTAATATATGGTATGAAACAAGCACCACGGGCCTGGAATATTGCCCTCAGCTCTGTTCTCAAATAGTGGATATTCTATCAGTCAAGATCCGACACTTCTCTATTCATCTACCGCAAGGAATACTTGGTAATATATCTTCTTGTCTATGTGGACGATGTCATAGTCACAGGTAACAATACTAAACTTATTGAATATCTCATACAAACTCTGGACATACATTTTGCACTTAAAGACCTCGACCAACTTCGATATTTTATGGGAATTCAAGTACACTATCTTAAATCTGGGCTTCTGATAAATCAGTCGAAGTATGTTGATGATTTACTACAAAAGCTTAATATGCCTGATGTGAAACCAGTACACTTGCCAACAGTTCAAAGTTGCATACTGTATAAAGTCGCTAGCCAACCTCTGTCTGAACCGTTTATATATCGAAGTACTATAGGAGCCCTTCAATACTTAACACACACAAGGCCGAACATCACGTATGCTGTCAATCAACTCAGTCAGTTCCTTCAATCCCCAACTGATATCCATTGGCAAGCGACAAAAAGGGTGCTTCGGTATATCAGTGGCACCAAACACTATGGAATATAATTTCAACCGAGCCTGAACCTCCACATCTTTACCTACTCGGATGCCGATTGGGCATCCAACTTTGATGACAGAAAATCCGTAGTAGCCTATTGTACTTTTGTGGGAAATAACATCGTCTTCTGGTCCTCGAGGAAGCAAGTAGTGGTAGCAAGGTCGAGAACTAAATCTGAATACAGAGCACTTGCTCATGCCACCTCAGAAGTCCTCTGGCTTTAACAACTACTAAGTGAGATGGGATTAAAGTCCAACACTAGACCTACTATATGGTGCGACAACCTAGGAGCAGGAGCCTTAGCTGTAAATCCGGTGTTTCATTCTCGAACTAAACATATCGAAATTGATCTTCACTTCATTCGACCATATTCTCAAAGGACACATCAATATTCGCTATGTACCGTCGACCGACCAACTTGCTGACTGTCTCACAAAGCCACTCAGCAACACATATTTCTATACATTACAAGCCAAACTAGGAGTACTTGGAGTACCCTCTAGATTAAGGGAGATGCTAAAGAAGAAATAAGAAATGGAAAAGGAAAAGCCAAGGTGGAGGAAGAAGGGATGACTCACCAAGGTAGTTAAAATTCGTTTACCACTCACCAATCATAGTGTGCCACTTGTAATATTCTTATTCTTTTTTGTATCATTACTATTGTAAGAATTAGGGCAAACTTGTATAAAGAAATGACTGTAGCATTTAATTGGTATTGAGAAAGATAATACAATAGAAAGGAAAAATAGAGGAAAGGGAAGTCCAAAGAATACATTCATTCCCAACCAACTTCAATCTTCAACTAAAATAAAGAGGTAGATAGAATAAATTAAAAAGTAAGTCAACTATTATATTTCTAAGTATTGCAATAACTAGTACTATTAGCTTTAATGACAATGACAATTGAATGTGCATTTATTTAATAGATGGGATTGGATGGTTGATTTTTATTTATTTATTTATTTTATTTTTTAAATAGTGGATTGAAAAAGTTATATGGTACAAGAGCGACATTGAAATTTATGATTATAAGAGAAGAAACATTGAAATTTATGACAATAAAGAAAGTTTGTCATTGTAAATTGTTATATTGAATTGAAGGTCGTATAAGTGGGGTTTTTTTTCAATGAATATTTCTAAATGTTGTTAGATTTTATTGATTAATTGATCTTTTTGAAAAGAAAAAGTGAAAATTGAACGTTGAACTAAATTAAATTGATAAATTGAATATCAATTAAAATATGTATCATAATGTGGTCAATTGTAAATACGAACAATAATAACTATTAAAAAGATAAATTTATCTAATATTTCTTCCAAAAAAAACGTAAATAATTAGATTCGACAATCAAATATCTAGAATTATAATGTTTTTAGAAAATAAAGCATCATCAAGTTGGAGGATTTGTGAGCATGTAAAAGCAGAAGGAAACTTTTTAATCTTGTGGCAAAGTTTAATCAAATCAATTAAATCGTGACAAACCACTTCTTTTTTGCTTCTTTTCTTTTTCAAGTTTTAACGTGTAGAGTTAAAAGAAAATTTGAATATTTGACAATTTTTTAAACTAGAAGTAGAAAAATATTTGAATATATCTTGATTTATACTTATTTTTATACAACACACCAAATAGTTAAAAGTATAGTTTTTATGTGATTTTTTAAAATAATATTTTTGAATCATTTTTCTATAGAATAGATGAGGTTGTTAGAAGATTAGACACCCAAATACTGTTCTTGAAAGTAGATGTTTTTCAATTATTTCTTATTTTTTTCTTTACAACAAATTTGAACGTGTGAGACCAAAATGCATATAGTTCAATTGAAGCTAGAGATTCAATCCCCACCCTCACATACTATAAAAAAAATATTTGTGGATGTCATGTTTAGAATCTTTAATTTATATCCATTATTACATAGCTATAGATTGAGATAATTATCCTTAGGAAAGTGCTATAATTATAAAAATCAAAGCAACCTCACCCACCTTATCACATTCGTAGTAATAATAATAATAATAATAATAATAATAATAATAATAATAATAATAATAATAATAATAATAATAATAATAATAATAATAATAATAATAATAATAAGTACAACTAACAATCGCCTCATTCACAACAGAAGAGAGTCAAATTATTATGCATTTAAAGTCATAATAATTTTCTAATAACTAAAATTAGTAAAATGAAATGAATAGTTACATTACAAATCAATTAATATCCCAACTTGAAGTTCGATCGATTTAGGTATTACCAATTTTTATAAAGATCAATGAGTTGATATGACAACGTCCTTAGTATCCTTATCATTTAACGTCTCTCACAACTTTAGAGCACATATGAATTTAAATTACACTTTTAACTCCTAAGATTTGAGAATTGTCTCAAATTAGCTTATAGATTTTAAAATTGAACAATCAAGTTCCTGGTATTTAAAAAATGCTTGATTCTAGTCCTCTATTAGTAGAATCTATTTAATAGTTAACAACTCATTGATGTGGCATCTTTAAAATAGGGATAAAACGAATTATAATAATTGTAATAAAATATAAAAAAAAATTAAAAGTATTGTGAAATTGAGGAGCACAATTGAGCCTAACGGATATGAAGTAAATAATATATATATAAACATAATAAATAAATAAAATATCATAATAAAATAATAAAATATAACTATACTTATAAAAAAACTAAATTAAAAATAACTAAAATTATAATTTTATGGAAATAGGAATAATAAAAATAGAAAGTATAATTTTATGAAAATAGGATAATATATATATATATATATATTTATTTATTTTCACTCATGTGCATAATTTTAAGATCTACCAAATGTGACAAGTAGAATGTGGACTTACATGGATATTAAACATAAATTATTACAAGACACATGGACAACATGAAAAATGACACATGCTTTTAGGACACTAGGCATTGAACATTTATTTTTATGATATTTACAATACTCCCTCCTAGATGCCCATATATATACATGAAATATATGTATCGTTAAAACCTTACTAGAAAAAACCCAATGAAAAAAAATCGGGGAAGGAAAAAGAGTACATATTTCATCTAACATATACTCCTAAAAGAATAAGATATATTTACTCCCTTTCACAAAAACATCACTTAAGATCTCTGAGTTGTCGCATTCTAATATTGTGCACCAATTTTTCAAAAGTTACGGTTGGTAATGTCTTTGTAAATAAGTCAGGTTATCCTTCGAACAAATTTGTTGTACAGTGATGTCACCATTTTCTTCAAGATCATGAGTGTAGAAAAGTTTCGGTGAAATATGCTTAGTCCTATCTCCTTTAATATATCCTCCTTTGATTTAGGCTATGCAAGTTGTATTGCATCGTATAATATTGTTGGAAGATTTTTATTAGAAGACAAGCCACACGTTTCACGAATGTGCCAAGTCATTGATCTTAGCCATACACATTCTCGACTAGCCTCGTGAATTGCAAGAATTTCAGCATGATTTGAGGAAGTAACTGTTATGGTCTGTTTTATCGATCGACATGATATAGTAGTTACTCCACATGTGAACAGATAACATGTTTGAGATCTAGCTTTGTGTTGATCAAATAAATATCCAGAATCTGCATAACCAACTATATCAAAATTTGATTTATTTGAATAAAACAAACCCATATCGATTGTTCCTCAGAGATAACAGAATATATGCTTAATTCCGTGTCAATGTCTTTTTGTAAGAGAAGAACTATATCTAACTAATAAATTTACTGAAATGTAATATCTGATTTTGTATTATTAACAAGATACATAAATATACCAATTACACTAAGATTTGGTAGTTCAGGACCATGAAGTTCTTCATTATCTTCTCGAGGTCGAAATATATCTTTCTTTATATCAAATGAACGGATTTCCATTGGAATATTTAATGGATGTGCTTTGTCCATATAAAATCTTTTCAAAATTTTTCCTATATAAGTTGATTGATGAATAAATATTCCATGTGCTAAATGCTCAATTTGCAAACCAAGGCAAAATTTTATTTTTTAAAAGATTATCTCAAATTCTTTCTTAAGATATTATATTACCTTTGAAAGCTCTTCAGTCATCAACATATATAGTTATGATAGCAAATCCGGATTGTGATATCTTTATGAAACACACAGACATATTGGATTATTTTGATATCATTCTTTAAATAAATATACATTCAGGCAATTGTACCACATTTGTCCTGATTGTTTCAATCCATCTAGTGATCTCTATAACTCTATTAAATACTATTCCGAGGAATTTGATGTATATGTTTCAGGTATCTTAAGTCATTCTGGGATTCTCATATAAATATCATTATTACGAGATTCATATAAATATGCTGTGACTACATCCATAAGATGCATATCCAGACTTTCATACACAGTCAAGTCAATTAAATATCTTAGTGTAGTTGCATCCACCACTGGAGAATATGTCTCCTCATAATCAATACTAGGTCTTTGTAAAAAACCTTGTGCAACTAGTCTTACTTTGTATCTTGTGGCCTCATTATTTTCATTTTTTTTCTCACAAATACCCATTTTTATCCTACAGGTTTGACACCTTCAAGTGTTCGGACTACTGGTCCAAAAACCTGTTTTTTTGAAACTAAGTTTAATTCTGCCTCGATTGCTTTTTTTCTCTGAAGCCAATCTTTTCTATGTCGACATTCTTCAACAGATTTTGGTTCAAGATCCTCATTTTTAGATATAATATCAAGAACAACATTATACACAAAAATGTTGTCAATAATTACATTAATCTTTTCCTTGTCATGATATAGTTTATTGAAATTTTATTATTATCTTTAGGTATTTTACCTTCCTCACTAGTCATGTCGAGGATTTTTTCATGGGTATTTACATCTTCAACCAAGTCTCTTTCACTATTATTTATTTCATTTTCGAGGATTTTTATCTTTGGAACCCACTAGTCATCACGCTTCTGGTGTGTTTCAGACTCATTAGTGATAACTTGTTGTGTTGGGATATCAATTTTTGATGGAACATTTGCAGTTGATATATGTGACTTAGTTATTTTCTTTGCATCTATAAATGCATATGGTAATTGATTTGCTATATTTTGCAAATGAATTATTTTTTGAACTTCAAGTTCACATTGATCTGTACGGGTATCTAAATGATACAATAACAATGCATATCATGTAATTTATTTTTTCAATTTCTTAATTTCTCTCCCTAATGTTGGAACATTTGTCTCATTAAAATGACAATCAACAAATCGTGCAATAAATACATCACCCATCAGGGGTTCAAAATATTTAATAATTGATGAAGAATCATATCTAACATATATTCCTAACCTCTGAGGACCCGTTGTGGTGGAGCAATTGGAACATATACTGCACACTTAAAAATTCTCATATGGAAAATATTTGTCTCATGACCATAAGCTAATTGTAATGACGAGTACTCATGATAAGCTACTGGTCTAATGCGTACAAGAGACACTGTATGCAAAATAACATGTTCCCATACAGATGAAGGTAGCTTAGCTCTCATAAGTAATGGTCTTGTAATTAATTGCAAATATTTTATAAATGATTTTGCTAAACCATTTTGTGTATGAACCTGAGCTACAAGATGTTCAATACTTATCCCAATTGACATACAATAATTATCAAAAGCTTGAGATATAAATTCACCAGCATTATCAAGACGATTGGTCTTAATTGTATAATCAGAAAATTGTGCTATTGACTTAATTATTTGAGCAAGTAATCTTGCAAGTGCAATATTTTAACTTGATAATAAGCACACGTGTGACCATCTACTGAATGCATATATTAATACCATAAAATATCTAAATGATCCACTTGATGGGTTAATAAGTCCACATATATCACCATGAATTCGTTCTAAAAATGCAGGTGATTTAGTCCCCACTTTAGCTAGTGATGGTCCAATTATTAATTTGCCTTGAGAGCAAGCATCACTTGATAATTCATTAGATTGAAGAATCTTTTGGTTCTTCAATGGTGTCCATTTGAACTCTCAATAATTCTTCTCATCATCATAGATCCTGGATGATCCAATCGATCATGCCAGAATGTAAATATGTCTGGATTTATGAATTTCAAGTTCATTGTTGCATATGTTTCAATTACTTGTATATAAGTATAATACAATCCAGAAGATAAAGCAAACAATTTTTCCAATATACGTTTTTCATTTGAGACAGTAGAGATAATATATAGATATTCCACATTATTCTTACTATCAGTCTCAATATGATAATCATTACATCGTATATCTTTAGAACTTAGAAGATTTCTCCTTGATTGACTAGAGAACAATGCATTGTCAATTGTAAATTTTGTTTCTCTAGGCAAAATAATATTTACTTTTCCAAAATTTTGGGTCAAGTTTGCATAACTTGATATTGTATTTACTTTTGCTTTCAGCATTGTCAATTTGGAAAAATATTTTTTATTTGTAAGTATTGTGTGTGTAGTTGCATTATCTGCCAGACATATATCTTATTTACTCATTTTGAAATACCCAACATATGAAATGATCCATATTTCTTCATTAAAAGAAAATAATTACAATAAGAAAAAATATTTAAAAATATACAAAAGTTACTAAAAAAAACATGAAGATAGATAAAAGAAAACAACAACATTAAGTCTAGATGTTCTTAAAATAAAAAGAAACGCAAATCTTCTCTTTAGGAGATTCAAAGAAGTCCATCATATCTAAAATTGTTATATGGGATGGGTCAAATATATCATTATCTTGGTATGCAAAATTTGCTTAAACATTTTTCCCATTTTCTTTTAGGGAGGCTTGATAGAGGTCAACTAAGTGTTTTGACGTATGATAGGTACGTGACCAATGCCCAATCATTCCGCATCGAAAGTATTTATTTTCAATACTTTTTAAACTTTTATCTTATAGAGTTTTTCCTTTGTGATCATCATTTTGTGTGATTTTTTTGAAATTTGAATGATTAAAACGATCACCACGAAATTAATAATTATTTTTTCTTTTGCCACGGTCACGACCTCGACCACGACCACAACCTCGACCGCGATTATCATTAAAATTCACAACATTCACTTTAGGGAATGGTGTCATTCTGATTAGTCGAGATTCATGATTTTTTCATGTATAACTCGTTATTTTGTTTGGCCACGAGAAGACATGAAATTAATTCACAATACTATTTAAAACCTTTCTCTCAATATTGTTACTGCAAGAGCATATTCGAGACATGAAATGTAGAAAATGTTTTCTCTAACATATCAACATCAATAATTTTATCTCCTCCATAACAACAATTTTGAACTGATTTTAAATAATGCGAAATTGTAATCACTTACTGATTTAAAATCTTGTAGTCTCAAATGCATCCACTCATAAAGGGCTTTAGGAAGAATAACTGTCTTTTGATGATCATACCTTTCTTTCAAATTTTTTCACAAGATACGGGGATCTTTTATGGTAAGATATTCCATTTTTAATCCCTCGTGGAGATGATGACGAAGGAAAATCATAACTTTTGCTTTGTCTTGGCTAGATCTCGTATTTTTTTCTTTAATTGTTTCTCTCAAGTTTATAGCATCTAGGTGAATTTCGGCATCGAGCACCCATGACAAATAATAATTGCCATTAATGTTAAGGGCTGCAAATTCTAATTTTGTAAGGTTTCTTATGGTAACACTATCACAAAATATTGTATTTATATTAGAAATTTAATATGTACTAAACATGCAAAATAACATTTAATTTATTAAATATAATAAAGAGAAAAAAAAACCGACCTACCTTTAGGACCTAACTTCAGCGATGGAAGTAACAGGAGCTCGTGTTGATAATGTGTTGTGAAATTGAGGAGCATAATGGAGCACAATGGATATGGAGAAAATATAATATATATATAAATATAATAATAAATAAATAAATTAATATAATATAATAATAATAATAAAATAATAAAATATAACAACAACTTATAAATAACTAAATTAAAAATAACTAAAATTAAAATTTTATGGAAATATGAATAATAGAAATAGGAAAATATGATTTTATGGAAATAGGAAATATATGAATTTTTTTTTATTCTCATGATTGTGCATAATTTTAAGACCCACCAAATACCATTACAGGCAAAATGACAAATAGGATGTAGATTTACATGGACGCCAAACATGAATTATTACAAGACACATGAATAATACGAAAAATGACACATGACTTTTAGGACACTAAGCATTGGACATTTATTTTTATGATATTTATAATAAAAAGAACAATTTTCTCTCTCCTACTTGACCGACTGTTGTTGTCGTCCCATTGCAACTGTTATCCCCACCACCCTAGTCCTCCTCTTCTCTTCCTCCTATTCCTCTTCCCATTTTTCTCCTCCTCGTTAGATATGAATCTTAAAAAAGAAGGGTTAACAGCGAAGCATTCCTCAACCGAATTTGGAAGGGCGACAAACTTCTAAAATGACAAAGGAAAAATTTCTATGCGTAGTTGTGCATATTGACGAACTTCTGAAACGACATAGGGAGGCACCTATTTTTTCTATTTGCAACTGTGCAAAGTGAGACATAAGAAAATTTCTAGTACTATGGAAGTACCATAATCTCTTTATTCACACTATAAATTTGTCTTTATAAATATATATAAGTGGACTCCACATTAATATTATTGGTCCGACTTTATACTCAAAGGCATTATAAATAGAGGGAATATGAAAATTTTTCTATATTCTTATAGCATTAGAAATTTTTCCGTAAGACCCCGTCCAATTTCATTAATAGTAGTGATTGTCGCTGTAGATATAAGCATTTAACGCTACGACATCACTAGAGTCGTGAGGAGAAGATTATAGGATATTGTCTGAGGAAAATAGTATGGGTCATTGTTGACAACGAAAAAGAAAAGAAAATAAAAATTAATTAAAGGAAAAGTTCAATTAAATCAAAAGTATAGTTTCTAAACTTTAAAGTTCGTATCTAAGGGATTCCTTAACAATAAAATAATATATGGTAAATTAATTAGGAACAAATTAAAAAATTCAAATACACACCATCGAATATTAAATTAAAAGTTTGTTGATCTATATATTAAATAAAAAAACCCTAGAAACGTATTAAACACGAAATTCAACCAACCTTACAAAAATTTAACAGCCCATATAAAGCTTATATATCTAAAAACTAAAAAGAACGACAATTAAATAACGAAGGCCACTTTTTTGTTAGTGTATTTTTGATCATCTAAGTTTGCCAGTCAAACGTTTCCACACTCAATTAAAAACTTGAGCTTTCTATCTCAATCAATAGGCAAGTTGGCAGCAAAATGTAGATATACATCTATAAAAACAGATTAATAGATAATATTTAATGTATAACGGCCAACTACAAAAATGAAAAATAAATAAAGAAATAAAATAAAATCAGAAGGACTTTTTATTCGTCACATGTGTTCTAAATTTGAACACTTCAAAATTAATTAATTCACAACTTCTTATACCCAACTACATTTTAGCCCAAATCAAGGATCATTTATTTTTGCCTAAGTGATTGTAAAATGATAACTCCATTCTATGATTTATGAGTTAAATTTGCTATTGTAAATTATAACTTACTTTTTTGCCGATGTGATGTTTTTTTTCCCTCTAGAAATATAAATAAAAATGGGTGTGATTAATTTATGCCTTTTGAAGAAAATTAATTGACTAGTGATCATCATCAAGTAGGAAAAAAAAAAAAAAAGAACTCTGCCATACCAAAACAAGCAATTGATTAAGATTACCCCCTAAGAACACCTATTAACTAACGAATTATCATGATTTCTTTGTTGATGTTAGGAATGAAATATAAAACGAAAAAATCAATAACATGAACATAGTTCAAATCGTACGAATAAAGATTTGATTATCTTATCCACTTAACTTAAATGAATGTTATATATAGTTTCGATATTGGAAAATTCTATTAAGCGTTTTTTTAAATCAATATGCATCAATATTTTATTTTTTTTTAACCATATTTCAGATTAGATAATCAAATCTCTTTCGGAGTTGATAGTACAATTACTATGTCAGTTAAACTATATCCATTTTGACTATATTGATATTTATACTAATTAAAGCAAGTTGTTAACTTTAAAGTGATGTTTATGAATTTGGACCATATATGAGATGTGGGGTGGTGTTGTTTTAATTGCTATGCTGGTAGCCTTGGTCCACACACAACCACAAGATCTTCAAAACTTTACAAACTCCAAATTTCTTGTACCTCTCCCAACTTCATTACTCATAAATTACATAATGTACATGTCAGTTATCATCAAAACCCAAAATTAACTATATAAATGTTTAACATTTTCCTTTTTCTTTGTTTGTAACCAAATTGAACTTAGCTTAACTGTAATTGGTATGAGTTTTTTCTTTAGAGGTCGAAAGCTTCATCCCTATAACCACAATTATCGTATTAAAAAAAATCCTTATTTGTACATATTTACTGATTATTATTTTAAACCTTACTATGATATGTTTATTTTTTTTTCTTATGAGAAGTACAAAATGTCTCTTCATAACGTCATAGCCTATAATAAAAAGTTCTCTTAGAAAAGCTCTTCTTCAACCTAATAAAAAGTTTTTCCACCCTTTATAGCAACTATGAGTAGTCTAAATCATACAAATATTTCTTTTATTCAATATGGTAGGGTAAGTTTATTTTAATTTGTTACAAAAGACCCTCCGTCAGCTATTTCTATTATTAATTGAATCTTTGAAACGCTAGATACAAAATTAAAAACAAATATACATATCTAGAGATAAAATAGAATAAAAGAGTTCAGTTATACAAAATGGTCAACATTTGTTTTTTTTTTTTTTTTTTTTAATTCAACAATTTATGAGAGTAAAAATTTGAAGAATTTCTAACTTTTTTAATTATGGATATACATAATATCCTAATTAATCAACTATAATTAAATTGGTAGACCATGAAATTGTAATTTTTGAGGGTTGCTTCAAAGTCCTAACATTTTGAAAATATAAAATATCCCTCCATTGATAAGTTTCCGTCCAAGGATTTTATTGGAGATTGCTAATTAATAGTTTTTCAACGGAAAAAAGAGAAACTTCCTATGATATCCTAATTTTAAAAATATATTTTTAAATTTAGAAAAAGATAACTTTTTGGTTATTAAATTTTGGGTTTAATTTCTATTTGCTCCTTAGTTACACTTTTAAAATAAATTGGGATTAAAAATATAAATTTGAAACCTAGTAATTAAATTGATACAAAACTTAAATCTCAAGGATAAAATTGTAATCTTTTGAAGTTTACGGTCTAAATTGAAACTAAACTCAAATCTAAATCGAAACTAGATCCAAAAGTTAAGGACCAATAATATATTTTCGTCTTAAATTTATGTTTTTGTAAAAATAAATATGATATGATCCATTTGAACATAGTTTCAAGAACCTTATATTGCATGAAGAAGTAAGCCAAACCCATAAATCAAAGAAAGAAAAACAAAAATAGTACAAATGTGATTATGTTGTTCATTATTATCTCGAGGTCGAACTATATCTTTCTTCATATCTAGTGAACGAACTTTCTTTGGAATGTTCAATGGATGTGCTTTGCCCATATAAAAGTTGTGATGAATTAATATCCCATCTACTAAATGCTTAATTTGCAAGTCAAGACAAAATTTTGTTTTTCCAAGATCTTTCATCTCAAATTCTTTCTTAAGATATTCTACTATTGCCTTTGAAAACTCTTCAGAAGTTCCAATTATATTTAAATCATAAACATATACAGTTATAATAGTAAATCCTGACTGTGATTTCTTTATAAAAACACATGGACATATTGGATTATTTTGATATCCTTCTCTCAACAAATATCCATTCAGGTGATCGTACCATATTCGTCCTTATTGTTTCAATCTATATAATGATCTCTGTAACTTTATTAAATACAATTCCTGGGAATTTGATTTATATGTTTTAGGTACCTTAAATCCTTTTGGGATTCTCATATAAATATCATTATCAAGAGATCTATATAAATATGTCATGACTACATCCATAAGATGCATGTTCCGACTTTCATACACAGTCAGACCAATTAAATATCTTAGTGTAATTGCATCTACCACTAGAGAACATGTCTCCTCATAATCAATACTAGATCTTTGTGTAAAACCGTGTGCAACTATTCTTGCTTTATATCTTATGACCTCATTATTTTCATTTCTTTTCCTCACAAATACCTATTTGTATCCCATAGGTTTAACACCTTCTGGTGTTCGGACTACTGGTCCAAAAACCTAATGTTTTGCAAGTGAGTTTAATTCTGCCTCGATTGCTTCTTCCCACTGAAGCCAACCTTTTATATGTCGACATTCTTCAATAGATTTTGGTTTAGAATACTCATCTTCAGATATTATATCAAGAGCAACATTATACACAAAAATGTTGTCAATAACTACATGAGTCCGGTTCCATCTTTTTTCTGTCATGACATAGTTTATTGAAATCTCATATTATCTTTAGGTATTTCACCTTCCTCACTAGTCATGTCATGAATTTTTCATGGGTATTTACATCCTCAACCAAGTCTTCTTGATTATTAATTATTTTTCATTTTCGAGGATTTTTATCTTTGGAACCCACTAGTCTACCATGCTTCTGGCGTATTCTAGACTCATTTGTGATAACTTGTTGTGTTGGAATATCAATTTTCGATGGAACATTTGTAGTTGGTATATGTGACTTAGTTACTTTCTTTGCATCTGGTAACTGATTTGCTATATTTTGCAAATGAATTATCTTATGAACTTCAAGTTTACATTAATTTGTATGGGGATCTAAATGAGACAATAACGATGCATTCCATGTAATTTCTTTTTCTAACTTTTTAATTCCCCCCCTAATGTTGGAAAATTTGTCTCATTAAAATGATAATAAGAAAATCATGCAGTAAATACATCATCCGTCAGGGGTTCAAGATATTTAATAATTGATGGAGAATCATATCCAATATATATTCCTAACCTCCTTTGAGAATCCATTTTAATACTTTGTAGTGGAGCAATTGAAATATATAATACACATCCAAAAATTTTTAGATAGAAAATATTTGGCTCATGACCATAAGCTAATTGTAATGGTAATTACTTATAATAAACTAATGCGTACAAGTGACGCTGCATGCAAAATAGCATGTCCCCATACAGATGTAGGAATCTTAACTCTCATAGGCAATGATTTAACAATTAAACTACAAACGTTTTATGAATGATTTTGCCAAATCATTTTGTGTATGAAAATGAGTTACATGATGTTCGACACTTATCCCAATTGACATACAATAATTATCAAAAGTTTGAGATGTAAATTCTGCATTATCAAGACGGATGATCTTAATTGTATAATTGTGAAATTGTGTTCTTAACTTATTTGTGTTAGTAATCTTGCAAATGCAAGATTTCGACTTGATAATAAGCACATGTGTGACCATCTGGGATGCGTCTATTAATACCATAAATATCTAAATGGTCCACTTGGTGGATTAATAAGTCCATATATATCACCATGAATTCGTTCTAAAAATAAAGATGATTCAATCCCCACTTTAACTGGTGATGGTCTAATTATCAATTTTTCTTGAGAGCAAGCATCACATGATAAGTCATTAGATTGAAGAATCTTCTAGCTGTTCAGTGGATGTCCATTTGAATTCTAAATAATTCTTCTCATCATTATAGATCCTAGATGACCCAATCGGTCATGCCAAATTGTAAATATGTTTGGATTTATGAACTTCAAGTTCGTTGTTGCATATGTTTCAATAACTCGTATATGAGTATAATATAATCTAGAAGATAAAGCAGACAACTCTTCTAGTATACATTTTTCTTATGAGATGGTAGATATGATATAAAGATACTCCATATTATTCTTCCTCTACCATGGTCACGACCTCAACCATGACCATGATCTCGACCACGATTATACAGTATTCACTTCAAGGAATGTTGTTGTTCCAGTTGGTCGAGATTCATGATTTTTCATCCTCGATTATTAAAATTTACAACATTCAATTTAGGAAATGTTATTGCTCTAGTTGGCTGCGATTCATATATATATATATATATATATATATATATATATATATATATATATATATTTTAATCAATAACTCGTTATTTCATTCAGCCACGAGAAGACATCAGATGAGTGTAGAATACTTTTAAAATATTTCTCTTGATATTGCTACTGCAGGAGCATATCCGAAATGTAGAAAAATGTCTTCTCTAACATATTGATTTAAAATTTTGGAGCCTTAAGTGCATCCATTTACGACAAGCTTTAGGAAGAAAAATTGTTTTCTAATAATTATATTTTTATGTGTATTTTGGCATCAAACGCTAATGATAAATAATTATTATCATTAATATCAAAATGTTACAAATTCTAATATAATATTTTTCACAGTAACACTATTATAAAATATTATATTTATATTAGAAATTTAATATATATCAAATATGTAAAAAAAGATTTAATTTATTAATTATAACAAAGAGGAAAAATCAGCATACCTTTAGGACCTACCTTTAGCGGGAAAAACGACAAGAGCTCGTGTTGATAATGTGTTGTAAAATTGGGAAACACAATGCAATACGGATATGGAGAAAATATAATATAATAATAATATATAATAAAATAAATAAATATTAAAATAAATAAAGCATAATATATTAAAATAAATAAAATAACGAAATATAAAAATTATATCAATAGAAAATATGAAAATTTAAAATTCTCTAAAATTCTGTAATCTTTTCTTTTCTCACCAATGTATAAATTATGAAAATCCACCAAATGCCACTCTTTATAGGCAATTTGGCAAGTAGGTGGTGGAATGAAGTAGACACTAAGGATGCGTATCCGTAAGACACTTAGATTTCATGTAAAATGACACATGGGGTGATGGAAGAATTACATATGCTCTTTTAGAAAACTAATCATGGATACTGATGAGCATCTATGTTATTAAAATATTATAATAGATTAAATAATTACTTCATAATGGTTGATATTTTTCCGGAATTGTTGCCGTTTCTTTTAAGGACAAATTTTTGTCTTCTCTATTTACGATGTACGTCAGCCTATCAATATTCTTTTTTGTCTTTTTCATATTAGACAATTGCCTTCTTTTTTTTTTTTTGGGTCCTATGTAACATTGGACAAATTTTTTTTGGACAACTTTGTTCTTGTGTAAGGTTTTGTATAACCCTTCAATCTTCAACAGTTCTTCCTACTACTTGTTTGTTGGTTCAGTACAAAAAAAAAAAAAAAGTTTCATGACTAAAAAAAAAAAAAGAGCATTACCATTTGTTGTGACTTTTTTTTTTTAGTTCTTGAATCCACTATCAAGGAAAGTATATGGATGACACATGAAAAATGTGTGAATTTTTCTGTCAATTAAACATTTACCTTGACAGTGAAAATTTGTCATAGAATTACATACACTGACATTTGTTTATAGTCATTGAAAGTTGATTAATGACCGTATTCTGATGTCAAAAAGGTACATTTCATGATATATGTGAAATGTCAAAAAAGTACTTACAATGATGTATAGTTATTTGTTTCATCCTTATCATTACACCCATGTTTTCTCCAATTTTGACGTGAGATACATATAAACATAAATATAAACTTTCATATACAACAAGGTTGGTATCGTTTATACAAACAAATTAGTAACTAATTTTTGATAAGTTATTTACAAAGAAACTAAATACAATAAGTGTTGCAAAAAAAGTTTGGGAATATCCTAAAAAAAAAAAAAAAACACATATACACAACTTGATAGGCGGTTTCTTCACTTCAATAGACTTGTGGAAGACCTATTAAATAAACAACATTTATTTTAGAATTCAACACAATATATCAATGTCAACAATACTAATTATATACACATACCTTCTTAATGCTTACAATATCTCTTAGCATACACTTCAATACTAAAACACCCAACATACAAGCATAAAACAAACAAACTGAAGGTAGAACTATACTTACTTGATGTGTTACTAAAAGAAAATCCAAGTTCTCCTAAACAATAATAACAAGGTTTAAAAGTGAAAACTCAATACTAAAACCTTCATCCAAGTTGAGAGGTGTTCAAAAGAATTTACCAACGATTTAATACAAGAATTAGATGTCTAATTGGAGTATCTCTCAGAAAGTCTGCAAGGAAAATACACTTGCTTAAGTATAAAATAGAGAATTTAAAAATAAATGAATCATATCTAAAAGAAGATTGCACAAAGTATAAATATATATTTATACAAACCACCAAAGTATGAAGAAATTCTATCCATTTTTGGAGTTTGTTGTTTCGAATCCTATGTTACAACCTTCTGAGGGGATAGCCGTCGTTAAACGACTAGTAAGAGCCGTTTAAAGCTAACCAGCAGGTGCAATATAGGAATCTCACAGTCCAAATAAATGGAAGAGACCGCAGGACACGTGGATACATATCCTTCACCCACTTACTATGAACTACTTCCCTCATTCACCTTGATATTGACCCATATAAACACTTTCCGAATGGAGGTCACTCCCAGGGTGACACAAAGTGTCATATAAATCTCACGGTGTGAACTTACTAAGGACGTGAGAGTTGAAATCAATATATTGTATATTTGATTTTTCATTGAACAACTACCCCTCATTCACCTTGATATTGACTCATGCAAACACTTTCTGAATGGAGGTCACTCCTAGGGTGACACGAAGCGTCGCATGAATCTCACGGTGTGAAACTCTTAGGATGTGAGAATGAAAATCAAAATATCACTTTTGATTTTGTTGTGAATAACTTCCCCTATTCACCATAATTTCGATTCATATACTCACTTTCCGAATGAAGGTCACTCTTAGGGTGACACGAAGTAAGACATGAATTGAGATTGTGAATTCTTAGGAACGCGAGAGCTAAAAATGACATATCGTGTATGTTATTAATCTCTCATTGAAGCATTCTAAATTCCCATTGAAGTGTTCTAATAACATATCATATATGTTATTAAAGTTCCACTAAAGTATCCTAACAATTGTTTGGATATATCTTTTACTTAGGTTTATTCCGGCTAATTTAAACAACCTAAGTTTAGGTGTTTATCAAAGTATAATGTTTATATTTGGATTTAACCTATGATGTCTAGGTGATAAACCAATTTTAAAACCTCACACCGCTCACGTATTGTTCATAAAACCGGTTAGCAACGCTCAATTATTCGGCCATAATCCCTAGGTAGAAAGTGTTCCATAGACTGTCAACTTAAATACCCCCCAACCTTAGACAAGATTATATACCGGTTGAGTTTGTAACCCTAGTTTTACTAGATAACGACCTATTTTAACTATTAAAACAAGTGGTTAACCTACGTGAGCATGAAACTGTTTTTGTTATGGATTTTAAATGTAACCCAATTTTATAACAACTTACAAAATTTTAGACATGCTAAGCATCCACAACATACATCAAAGACATTTAATATTTAATATAACACTTATATTAAATAAAGGAAACCCTAAACATGCATACTATATATTATAACATTTTATAACATACTTTCAATGCATAACATGCTTTCTATGGTGCGATTTAAAATCTACATGGCATACTTTATGCACATACAAAATTTATTTAATTATAACATACATCACATGTATAAATAATTAAACACATACTAATATGGTTTTAGTTTTGGCATTTTCAAGCAAACAAAGGCCTAACTATTACAAAATTCAGCAAAAAAAGGCTCCAAAATACTTCTGGACCACTCGAACCGCCCCAAACTGAACTCGAACTGCTCGAACCGGACCTCTAAACATTTAAAAAGGGTTGAATCGGGTTGAAACTGGTCGAACCGGACCTCCTTAACTCGAACCAGCCAGACTGGTTTAGTTGGATCGCCGGTTTGGGCTGAAGCACATATGCTGGGCTGGGATGAGCAGCGTTACAATGCTCTCACCCAACGTTGCGACACTGCGGGCGTTCTTCAACGTCTGGGCAGCAACATGAGCAACATTGCAATGCTCAAGGGCATCATTGCAACGCTATTTGGACAGAAGCTCCATTAAAATTTGGAGTAGCTCAACCTTCTTCACTTCTTTCTTCAATTACATCTTAATTTCAACTCTAATGATTTCAAATAAATTATAGACTCTTGAGCATACATATAAGCTCAACAATCAAGAGCCAATTACAAATTTAACAAATGAATCAAAGAGAAATTTAATGCCAAAACTCATAAATCTATATCAGTTCACTATTTTCATATATCTCATGAAAAAACACCCATCAAGCAAAAATTAAACCAAATTGAATGCTTAAATGATACTCTGATATCTTAATGGAGTTAGAAAACATGCAGCGGAAGAAAAACAGATCATTAAGTATTCTAATTCATTAATTTTGGCTTTGAATTAAGCATGTTCATAAACTAACAAGAGGGTTTCATGTCATACCTTTGAAGAAACACTTTAATCTTGAATCTCAATTGCAATCTTCTTCAATTCAACTTGTGAACCACCACAAGGTCTTCCCTACTATCCTCTAGGTGCCTTAGATTAAGTTGTGGAATTCAAAATAAGCTTGAATTGAAGGAAATTTGGAGGAAACTTTCTAGTTTTAGCAGCTTGTGGAGAACCCTTCTTCAAGAGAGATTTTCAACCAAAATCAACCCTTTTACATGCTCGAATTTGGTTCATTTCTGAAGTATATAAAGCATGATAACCATGCAAACCAACTCCTTGCATGATTCACAGCTCATGCTTGTAAATTTGACTGAAAAACTTAGTGGATTGTGTGTAAGCTAGTTGGAAATGGAAGTGGGAAAAATCACCTTCTCCATTTCCAATTTTTCCTTTTAATTTGAAAATTTTTAAATTAAAACTTAATTTTAGTTTTTAATTCAATAATTAAAACTAAAATGATATTTAATTTTACAAAAATTAATTCAAACTTAATTTTTTAATAAAATTAATAATTAATAATTCATTAAACAATTTAATTAATTCAATTAATTTAATATCAAATATTAAATTAATTTAACATTAATTCCACCATCATGAATCCCTATTTATGAATTTAATATTTAAATCATATTTAAATATTAATTGATTCTCCAATTTCGTTTAATTCCAAAATTAAACGCGTAATTATATCACATATAATTACTAATTCCATTAATTCTAATTTGAACATTTCAAATCAACTTATCACGCTACTCTAAGTCTAATCCATTTGTGAGCCAGTAGGGGGACCTTGTGGACCTACGGATCATGGACTCCAACGATTTGAGATTAATTGGTTAAACTATTTACACCGAATTAACCCCCATTCGTTAACTACTGGGTCACTCCACTAAAACCCAGAGTTGCACTCCCTTCACTGTAGATATATTGTGCTCACTCGATATAACCATGGTTAGTAAGTTAACTCTTCACAGGTTGTTCGTAATAATGGCTAGGTCAAAAGGCTGTTTTACACCCAAGATTACCTCTTGTTCCTTAAGTTCTACTGATCTTCTAATGAACAATTGGTTTGTGATCCGATCATCAAACCAAGTCCCTCTTAGGCCAATGAGAGGGTGGGACCCCTTGTTCAAGACCCGGAGTCAGTACTTAAGGGAACAACCTCTATACTATTCCTGAAAATGGGTAGGAGTAAATTCCATCTTGCACCCTATATCCCCAGCTATCTACCTAGTCTTACCCCTGAAATGAGAGGTTTGTTGACCCGCGCTATTGAGCCAACCCTCACCTATGCAAATCTAAAGATAGTCCCGAATAAATAGGAGTTCATAGTTAGCTCAGGATTAAGGTCAAGTTACCTAGGTCATCACTTTGAAATAGTCAATCTTAAACAGTAAACAACATTATAAAGTAAGTGTGACTTATTTCGTGGTCTGATCTTGTTCAAACTCATTGCACAGGATGCCCCCACTCCTCATGTCATTATATGTACGAATCAGAATCAATTTATCTGTAGCACTTTACAACTCCTTGTAACAACTATAGAATGGGCCAGATCCAAGTGTTACCAGAATAAGGCACCCAACCTTATTCATATACTATTATAGATCATTTTGACTATTTACTCGAACTTGATCTACTTTTATGTCTCTACATAAATTTCAAGTATTCATGTAATAGTCATGGATATTTTAGTTTATTTGATTTATTTCTGAAACGAAATAAGCAATTCATATATTCAATAACAATTTATTGAATTTTCAGAATAAGTTTTATTGTTTACAAACCACGAGTTTTAGGACATAAAATCTAACAAATCATGCATCAAATTTAATATAAATGTTATATTATATAATTGCATGATGTTATAAGTATGCACATGTATCATAATTGATATAAATGTTATTTTATATGATAACATGTTTTATTAAGCATATACATGCATCATACTTTAGTATAATTGTTATATATATGTATGATGAATTTGGTTTTATTTTCATTAGTAATATTATAATTGTTATATTGTTTAATAAGAAGGAATTATGCATTGAGCATGAAATTACTTTAGTAAATATAATAGTTATATTTATAATGTCATTAGATGCATGATTGTAGGTTTTAATATTTCATTATTTTATAATCATTATAATGTCAATGAGTTAAATTAGAATCTATAATCAAGAGTTGCATGCAAACATAAAGTCTAATTAATTTTAAATTGTTTAAAATTAATTCACTTAGACTTATGTTTAAAATATTTCTAGGTTAATATTTTATTTTTTTTAATAGGATTAATTGGTTGGAATAAATTATTAAATTTATAAAATATTTACCTATAAGGGACCTTTGTCTAAGGAACTCCGTGTAGGATTGAGGTATTTAATGTGATAGAAATGGAATGCCTCTACCTTGAAACCACTTAGAAGGTGAATTAGTCAAATATTTTATAAGTATGCAATAGATAATTAAATTTATTAAAGTGTTTAATAAACAATACTTATGCATTGTTAAACTATTCGATATAAGAGTTATATTGGGTAAATTTTAACAAAAGACTTAGATAAATTGATTAGCCGAATTTACCTAAATAATAAACCCTAGGTTTTAAAATACTTAGTGGAAGAGAATGTTTTAAAATACTTAGTGGAAGAGAATGATATACGTGATATGTCTGATTCTCTTACTTTCTCGGGTAAATCACATCGTGAGATTCATGTTTGGCCTCGAGGTGCCTTGATGCATCCCTTCACAGATGGTGTTTGCATGGATCAATATCAAAGTGAATTAGAGAACGTATTTATAGTAAGTAGGAGAGGGACGTGTCAACATATCTCGCGATCCCCATCATTACTTGACATCATGAGATTCATGCTTGACCTCGAGGCACGTTGATGCGTCCCCCTAAAGCTGGTATTTGTATGGGTCAATATCAGGGTTAATCTTGAAAAAGATAAGGTTATAATTTTTGTTACTAGTAATGTTCTTCCCTACGACAGACTTGTTGGGACAAAGATCATAATTTCCAAAATGATGGGTTATACTTACAAGAATTCATTAAGGTGGTTAATGAGATTATGACCAAATAAATGGTAACTAAATGTTATAGGAATAAAAGTTATTCTAGTGTAATATTTGGTTGAGAATGTCTCAATTCAGTGAAGGAGTAACTATATGCCCTAAGATGGTTTTTATTCTAAATCACTAAAATATCATTACAAAATAAATAATTAAGGTTCATTACGGTTTTGCTCAAACATGATTGAATTTCTTTTTAAGAGTTATATAAGGTTTCTAATATAAATGAATTTGTTTGGTTTCAGCAAATATGTCAAATTTAATTATTTCATTATTAGCTTTCGAATTGTTAACCGTTAAAACTTATACAACTTGGAAAACTTTAAATAATACAAAGTTAGTGGTTAATGATTTAGACTTCGTCTTATATGAGGAGTGTCCTCGGACCCCTGGTCCAAATGCATAACGAAATGTTCGTAAGGCTTATGACAAGTGGATAAAGGCTAATCAACAAGCCCAAATCCACATCTTGGCAAGTATACCAAATATCTTAGCTAAAATGCTTGAGTCTATACAGACTGCTCATGAGATGATTAACTCTTTGCATGAGGTGCTCGAGCTCATTCACAATGCAAGATTGGAAGAAGGAACATATGTTAGGGAACATGTTTTCGATATGATGGTGCACGTTAATTTTGCTGAAATGAATGGAGTTGTCATAGAAAAGTCCTTAACTGAAAGGAACAAGTCCAAAATAGGTAAATCTTATTTACTTGTTTTGGAAACATGTTTAATAGAGAATAATGATTCTACCTAGATACTTGATTCAGAAGTCACTAATCATGTTTGCTCTTCATTTCAGGAATTTGATTCTTGCAAACAGTTAGAGGCTGGGAAATGACAATGAAAGTAGGGGCTGGAGAGGTTGTTGATAACGGGCAGAAATGCACGTTATTACAGTACTAAGTTCTTAAACAATGCTGGCTTGCGTTGATAAAATATATAAGATTGCGTCTAAAAAGCATTAAGTTTATAACATTGTGGTCGCATACGTTCATCGCATAGAAACTATTAACTTTTGTATTTTTATGCAGAATATGCGTTGACACAAGGCAAAAAGTGCGATCACAAGAAATCAACGGACGAGCAAAACATTACCGCAAGAATTTATGGTGATTTGTGCTCGCAAATATTTGCTCAAGAAAGATTGCCGTATAGAGCCGGCGAAACTTGGTGGGCGCATCTGGGTGAAAGGCATAATTAATCACGATGGGACAGAAAGTTGATGACGGTCGAATCCGAATTGAGTTGATAAGCCGCTAACGATAACAAGTACACTCAGCTTTTTGGTGATAAATATTCGACGTATTAGTCAGAGAATTAAAGCCATCATCTGTACAATCATAAGAGAGAAGCCGCCTTTCACCCTAAAGCTCTATAAATACCGAAGGCATCCTTCAGAAAAGGGGTTCAATTCGGATACTTAGATAATTTTCTCCATAGTTAGAATAGCCTTGTCCGTAGTTTCCCTTTTTATTTGAGGGCGGAGCGAGAGAAGGGAAGAGACGCCGGAAGATCGCTCAGGACAACTTGAAAGAGATTCCGGAGGCATAGAAAGCAGAGAGCGGGCCGACTCTCGTGAGAGTGAAACTATCTTTTGAACAAGATAGAAAAGACAGTGTAAAAGGGAAGCATGAGATTGCTACCAGGCTCTTTATTCTCTTCTTGCATTGTTATTTTGAATTTCAACTTTATAGTTATACAATGGAAGTTCTTATTCTACATCTGTTTACTCTTTTAGCATGCATGAGTAGCTAACCTAATCAAATGGGTTGAGAAGAACTAAGCTAACATGACCTAGGATCTTCATTGTATGCGATCATCTTGTTTTATGCTGTGCCCAACACCCTTTAGAGCTACTCGAGAGAGAGTTCAAAGAAAGAATCTTAGACTTGAGAGAGCTAAGTTAGAATCTAGACTCGAGAGAGCAAGATTAGATTTGTCAACCTACATCGCATGCATCCTAGAGATAGGAATGATATTATGTGGTCGCCTTATTTGTGTGTAGGTCCTATAGTCTCATCGCATATATCACATGCGTTATAGCATTAAAAGCTATAGCATTTGCGTCGAGATATGGTTTACTATTGTATGTGTGTTGCATGGTCGCATAACATGAACGCATCTTAGGAAGTGTTAGCTGAATCCCTTCTCAACCCGTTCACCGCATACTCATTGCATCTTCCGTTTTATCAAATTTTTTCGAAACTCCGTTGTATTTGTTTATTTTATTCTATTACCGTAAACAACAACTCCAAACAACTCTTTGATTATTTGGTTACCACAAAGTCTTCTTGAAAATTACCACTGCAAACTATTTTCCCAAGTCCTTGAGTTCGACTATGGACTTACCAGGAAACTCAGTAGGGTTTATACTTGGATTCCACTGAGAAAACTTATTGCTCAACACATTTCATCAACGCAATTCCATCATCGCATTTCATTCCATATTTTCACCTCATAAAATAACGTATCAAGTTTTGGCGCTGTTGCTGGGGACTTCGGCAAATCAGTGTGCTAACGGTGATTTTTCTGATTTCTTTGCAGCTCTCAATCTCTGGCGAATTACGACCCAAAGATTGAGAGAACATTTCGATGCATACTAAGAGAAAACCGCCAACAACAAGAGAGAATACCAAGAATGACGGATACAACCGAAAGAAAAGGCCGTAAACGCGAACAATATAATGGCCAACCTTATCCTTCTAGCAAATGACCGCAATAGACCCATTCTGGACTATGCGTCGCTCAACTTGTATGATTTCTCTCCAGGAATCATGAGACCAGCGTTAGATGGATCGAGGTTTGAAATGAAGTCGGTAATGTTGCAGATGATCCAGGCTATTGGGCAGTTTGGAGGAAGGCATGGCGAGGACACGCACATTCACCTCCGGAGCTTCATAGAAATTTACAATATTTTTGTGTTCCCGAATATCTCCATTGAGGAAGTTCGACTCACTCTGTTCCCATTTTCCTTATGCGATCAAGCAAGAAAATGGGCGTATTCTCTCGAACCGGGGGAGATAACCTCGTGGGAATAAGTCGTCAAAAAGTTTATGAAGAATTATTTCCCACCAACTGAGAATGCCAAGAGAAGGAAATTAATAACAAATTTTGAACAAGAAAATGACGAATCGCTCAGCGATGCTTGGGCGAGGTTTAAACAGCTGGGAAAAGACTATCCACATAATGGCTTACCAGACTGCCTGCAGATGGAGATCTCTTATCAGGGACTGAACCCTGCTTCGCAGACCGCTGGCAATGGGGTAGCCGCTGGTGGTCTGTTAGATAAAAAATATGAGGAGGCAAAGAGTATACTTGATCGAATTTCCAAAAATCACGAGGATTGGCGGGTAAGCGATAAGAGATTAAGAATAAAAGATAATAATGTAAAACAACGAGGCCATCACATCCCTGCAGAACCAGATGACTGCGATGATGAGTTTGATTCAAGGCATCACAATTAATAACACGGGAGCGAAGAAAGGGTAGTTAACACAATTGCGCAAACGACCGCAAGTTATGCCATTTGTGGAGATGCTCATTCGATGGAAGAATGCCCAGCAAACCCACAGTCAGTATGCTTCATAAAGAATAATCCCTATAATGATACATACAACCCCGGGTGGAGAAACCACCTAAATTTTGCGTGGAAAAGTCAACAACAAAAATTCCAACCAGTGGTGCAAAAAGAAGAGCCACCTGGATTTTTTCTGCAAAACAACGGTCCAACGCATAACCAAGCTAACAACTCACAAACACCGCAATATTCGTCCTTAGAGAGCTTGTTGAAGCAGTACATCGAGAAAAACGAATCAGTGCTTCAGAATCAAGCAACATGCATCTGAAATCTCGAAATTCAACTAGGACAAATTGTGAGTGAGCTGAAAAATAGACCGCAAGGAGCGTTGACGAGCTCAACTGAGCTTCCTCACAACGCTGGGGGTACCGAGAAGGAACAATGCTTAGCAGTCTCCGTGCTAAGTGATAAAATGAATGCGGAAGTAAGGGAGGAACCCATCGCGACCAACTTGAATGCGGTGACAACCGAGGACTAGTTGACCTACAGTTTAAAAAAGCCCGAGAAAATGAACCCCGAAGTTGCATCCACCCTCATGCCTTCAGAACATGAGACAGAAGAAGTCCAGCTACCACCAGCTCCGCAAAGATTGAAAGAGAAACAAAATGATGAAGACAAGACCACAACAGTGGCAGTAACGCAAAATGCTATGATCCCACCAAAAATGAGCGACCCAAGAATCTTCACGATACCATACTCCATTGGAGAGGTCTACAGTGGCCTAACATTATGCAATCTTGGGGCGAGTATAAATGTAATGCCACTATCAATCTTCAAATAATTGAATGTTGGCACACTCACACCCACGACATAGATTCTCCTACTTGCAGATGGATCCCGAATACATCCCAAGGGAGAGTTGAAAGATGTCGCAATCTCAATTAATAAATTCATCTTGCTGGCAGAGTTCATCATTTTGAATTGTAAAGCGGATGAAGATGTGCCCATCATATTGGGACGACCATTCCTCTCGACCGGTCGCGCTCAAATTGATGTGCACAAGGGGGAGATCATAATGAACATTCATGGGGAAAAGCTCATTAAGACAATCAAGATCCCAGAGGACAAAGAAAAGAGGGAAAAGCCACCGTGGACGTGAAAAGACCAGCTTGGAATAGGCAGTCCCTGAGTTACTACATAACTCAACCTCATCAGGGACGCAACTCTTTTGAATATACTTTTTCCTGCATCAATACTTCATGCACTTTCATCATACTTGTTATTATCTATTATCGTAATCACTTTGTTATTGTTCATCTATCTGCACTTTTCTTTATTCAAAAAAAAAAATGCGATCGTGCTGAACGATTGCGATAAAAGATTTTGTTTTGTTTAAAATGATTTGACCCTCTCAATGTTTTTCTTTCAATGATCGAGGCGAACGATTGCAGAGGCGCTGCACGAAGAAGCAACTTATCTTATTCCGTCACCATAATCCAAAGAAGATAGATTGCCGCAAAGCAGGATGCGTCAACAAACAATGAGGGCGATAGCGTAAAATTGGGGGTTGTATTCTTCCTTAACTTTATTCCAAATTTTGCCCTATCACATCACATTTTAATTTTGAAAGCCTTATCACTGCATCCTCTTTGATTACCGCAATCATTTGATATTGATAAATTTAGTAAGTCAACGCATGTTGTCCCTTTGCCAATTATGATTTCAATGATGACACACATGCTTCTATTTTTTTTCATATATACTAGAGTCAACTTAATCTTAGAAAAGTCACCTCATGAAATATTTCTAGAAGTTAGAGGTCTGCTAGTTTTCTTTCAAACTTTCTTTACGTAGCTTCCTAAGAACATTGCATGACTTCTTTCAATCTTTTGGCAATGAGGATATTGCCGCATTTTAAATTTAGGGGTGAAGTATTTATTTTTCGACCTTGCTACTTTTAGCTTTATGAAAAGAAAAAAAATTTGAGAAAAAAAACTTCACTGTCAACACAATGGGGAAACCCATGTTGATAAGAGTTAAGTTGTGAAGGACGCTTACTCGTAGTTGGATGTCCGCATGACACACGTGGGGGCAAGCCAAAACAAAAGTAAGTCGCCAGGATTAACACATAAATAAATGACTGCAACTCCGCTGCCAAGTAGGTATGAGTTTAGTCTGAGGAAGAGCGCCTTGCTCGTAGTTGAATGTCCGCATGACACACGTGGGGGCAAGCCAAAACGAAGGCGAGATACTTGGATCATCGCAAGGTCAGAAAAAAATAATAATAATGTAAAAAATATGCAAGGATAAAAAATCATTTGACACTCCAGTGAAAAGATTCTTTTGAAATAAATCATGCGATGTCCTGGAATCTAATAAATTTCTTTTGAAGGTCAAACTTACAGTCCCTAGATCTTAGAAATATTTTAAGAAGATACTTGAATAAGAATTAAGAAAATTTTGGTGTATAGGATTTGAATGAAGTATCCTTGAGAAATCTAGAAAAAGAGATTTGTGGTCGACTTTCTAAAGGAAATCTTTGGCTTATGCTTGAAGACAAACATTGTTTAAATTTGGGGGTGTGATAATGGGTAGAAATGCACGTTATTACACTGCTAAGTTCTTAAACAATGCTGGCTTGCGTTAATAAAATATATAAGATTGCGTCCAAAAACCATTAAGTTTATAACATTGCTGTCGCATGCGTTCATCGCATAGAAACAGTTAACTTTTGTATATTTATGCAGAATATGCATTGACGCAAGGCGGAAAGAGTGATCACAAGAAATCAACGGACGAGTGCAGTATTACCGCAAGGCTTTGTGGTGATTTATCTTGGTAAACACCTGCTCAAGAAGGATTGCCGCATAGAGCCGGCGCAACTTGGTGGGCGCATCTGCGTGAAAGGCATAATTAATCACGATGGGACAGAAAGCTGATGACGGTCGAATCCGAATTAAGTTGACAAGCCACTAACGATAACAAGTACACTCAGCTTTTCAGTGACAAATATTCGACGCATCAGTCAGTGAATTAAAGCCATCCCATCTGTGCAATCATAAGAGAGAAGCCGCCTTTCACCCCAATGCTCTATTAATACTGAAGGCATTCTTCAGAAAAGGGTTTCAGTTCGAATACTTAGATAATTTTCTCCATAGTTAGAATAGCCTTGTCCATAGTTTCCCTTTTTATTTGAGGGCGGAGTGAGAGAAGGGAAGAGACGACGGAAGATCGCTAAGGACAACTCGAGAGAGAACCCGAAGGCATAGAAAGCAGAGAGCGGGCCGACTCTCACGAGAGCGAGACTATCTTTTGAACAAGAGTAGAAAAGTTAGTGTAAAATCCTGGGAAGCAAGAGATTACTACCAGACTCTTTATTCTCTTCTTGCATTGTTATTTTGTATTTCAACTTTATATTTATACAATGGAAGTTCTTATGCTACATATGTTCACTCTTTTAGCACACATGAGTAGCTAAACTAATCGAATGGGTTGAGAAGAACTAAGCTAACATGACCTAGGATCTTCATTGTATGCGATCAGTTTGTTTATACTGTGCCCAACACCCCTTTAAAGCTACTCGAGAGAGAGTCTGAAGAAAGAAACTAAGACTTGAGAGAGCTAGGTTAGAATCTAGACTGGAGATTGCAAGATTAGATCTGCATAAGCAAGAGATAGGGACTTAGATATAAGCTTTGTTTGTCAACCTGTATCGCATGCACCCTAGAGATAGGTATGATATTATGTGATCGTCTTATTTGTGTGTGTGTCATTTTGTCATCGCATAAATAAAAATAGAGGCTTATGTGTAGGTCCTATAGACTCATCGCATATATCGCATTCGTTCTAGCATTAGAAGCCATAGCATTCGCGTCGAGAGATGGTTTATATATGCTCGCATAACATGAACGCATCCTAGGAAGTGTTAGTCGAATCTCTTCTCAACCCGTTCACCGCATACTCATCACATCTTCCGTTTTATCAACTCTTTTCAAAACTCCACCACATTTGTTTATTTTATTCTATTACCGCAAACAACAATACCAAACAACTCTTTGATTATTTGGTTACTGCAAAGTCTTCTTGAAAATTACCACTGCAAACTGTTTTTCCAAGTCCCTGAGTTTGACCCTGGACTTACCAGGAAACTCAGTGGGGTTTATACTTGGATTCTACCGAGAAAACTTGTTGCTCAACGCATTTCATCCACGCAATTTCATCATCGTATTTCATTCCATATTTTCACGTCATAAAATAACGCATTAGTTGTCTCAACCGTTGCTGTAGGGAGTGTAAATTTATTTTTTAGCAAGAATTGTTGTTTATGATTGGATAACATCTATCTGGTTACTAAGATTAAGAAGAATCTTATTTCAGTTTCTTCCCTGGTTGAACTAATATTTCATTTCTTGATAATAAAATGTTTATTTCAAGAAATGGATTTAAGATATGTTCAGCTAGTTTAGAAAGTAACTTATATGTGCTGAGGCCGTTAGCATATAAATCACTTCTTAATATTGAACTATTCAAAACAGAAACCTTAGAGACTAAAAGGCGAAAAGTTTCTCCTGAAAATGATATCTATCTTTGGCATCTACATTCATGTCACAATAATCTCAATAGGACTGAGAGATTGGTAAAGAATGGAATTCTAATTGAGTAAGAAATTGACACTTTACATCATGTTTTGAGGGAAAAATGACTAAAAGACCTTTAACTGGAAAAGATTATAAAGCCAAGAAATCCTGGAGCTTATACATTTAGACCTTTGTGTTTTGACGAATGTTAAAGCCATAGAAAGGTTTGAATATTTAATTTCTTTTATAGATGACACTTCAATAGAAAGGTTATACATTCAGAAAGGTTATAAATATATTTGGTAAGTTAGTTATACATTCAGACCTTTGTCGTAAATGCAGCTGTTAAAGCCATAGAAAGGTTATAAATATATTATGGTAAGTTAGTTATACATTCAGACCTTTGTCGTAAAGTTAGTATATGGAACTTCAAGATTTGGGGTTGTCCAGCACATGTGCTAACCACTAATCCAAAGAAGAAGTATAAGCTCGTTCAAAAGTGCGTCTATTTGTAGGTTACCTCAAAGAGACAAGAGGTGGTCTCTTATATGATCCAACTAAGAATAAAATATTTGTATAGATAAATGCTACTTTCTTGGAGGAAGACCACATAAGAGATCATAAACTATTAAGCAAAATTGTATTAAATGAATTTTTCAATGAGTCTACTTAAAGGTCAACAAGAGTTGACGACATTACTAGTACATCAACAATAGTTGTTGATAAAGGCACATCCAATCAGGTACATCTTTCTGAAGAGTTGAGAGTGCCTCGACATAGTGAGACGGTCGTGAACCATCCTACAATTTACATGGGCTTAAATGAAGCCCAAGTTATCATAATAGATGATGACAAAGAGGATCCATTGTCTTATAAACAAGTAATGGATGATGTTAACAAACATGAGTTGATTAAAGCCATGAATCAAGAAATGAAACTATATACTTCAATTCTGTCTGAGATCTTGTAAATCAACCTGATGGGGGTAAAACCTATAGGTTGAAAATGGATCTACAAGTAGAAAAGTGGGGTAGATGGTAAGGTACAGACCTTTAAGGGTAGATTAGTGGCAAAAGGTTATACCCAGGTTGAGGGAATGGACTAAGAAGAAATATTCTCACCTATTGCCATGTTTAAATCTATCTGAATGCTCTTATCCATTAACTTATATTATGACTATGAGATCTAACAAATGGATGTCAAGATTTCCTTTCTGAATGGTAATTTTGTGGAGACCCTTGACATGCAACAACCAGAGGGTTCATTGAACAAGGTCAGGAGCAAAAAGTTTGCAAGCTTAAACGGTCAATTTATAGGCTGAAACAGACATCTAGATCTTGGAATATAAGATTAGATTATGCGATCAAATCTTACAGCTTTAATCAATATGTTGATTAGCCTTGTGTCTACAAGAGAATCATCAATAGTTTAGTAGCATTCCTTGAAGGGAATTTGAATATCCCGTAGTGGAAGCTATTGTTTCCAATTTCATTTTACAAAATAATATAATTCAGAGATGACAGAAACCTTAATAAACATATCAATTAAGCATACCCTTGAATATCTATATCTTCGCATTTCCTCTCGATAGAACGAACACGAACCAACATCTCTCGATCTCCCGAACTCGACAACCATGAACACAATGTATAGGAGAGGACACTACCATGAGGTCTTCCTCGTTATTCTCAAGGTGAGAATCACAGAGGAGTTTCGTGGGCTTGTTTGGATTGATTTTAGGAAAAGGGAGATTTTTGGTTGAGAGAGCACAGAGAGATCAATCATAAAGAAGAAGGAGATTCTCTCTCTTCTATCTTCAAGTTAAAAAAGTTGAGAGAGAGATCGAAACTCTTTTTTTTTTTTAAACTAATTTTAGATAATAACTCCCAAAGGAAGTTACTCTGAATTCAAATTCAAAATTTGAATTTAATTAATATATATTAACTATTTTAGTATATGTACATATTAAACCATAGATTATGTCACATATAACCTATAACCTATAGTTTATACTATATCACATATAATATAACTTATAGTTTATTATTCTCTCAAATTACTTATGGTATTAATTTGAATCATATTCGTATTAATTTTAACCTATAATATTTATATGAATCACATTCATATAAATAATATTTGAATCATATTCAAATAATTACCTCTCTCATAAAACTATATAAAAATTTAAAAATCATATTTATATTAATTTTAACATATAGTTTATATGAAACATATTCATATAATTAATATTTGAATCATATTCAAATATTTATTTCTCGCATAAACTATATATGTTTAATATGAATCATATTCATATTAATTCTAACATACAGTTTTTATATGAACCATATTCATATAATTAATATTTGAATCATATTTAAATATTTATTTCTCTCATAAAACTATATAAATTTAATATGAATCATATTCACATTAATTTTAACATATAGTTTCTATATGAAATATATTCAAATAATTAATATTTGAATCATATTCAAATATTTATTTCTCTCATAAATTTAATATAATGTATCAACATACATTGTATTTTATAATGTAATAATATACATTATTAATTGTATCTTATACAATTAGTTTCCTTTAATTATCTTGAACAATTCAAATTAAACCAAAATTAATTTGATTCTTATTTTTCCTTATTGAGCTAACGAGGGGAACTTATGGGTCTATAGATTGAAAGTTCAATGATGCTTGATTAATTAACTAAACTCTTTAATTAAATTAATCAATCTTCATTAACTATCGGTTACTCCATTAAAGATCGACAGCTGCATTCTATAGTTGTGTCCATTGGATATAATTAATCAATAATACGTTGACCCTTCACAATTGCTCGTAAATACAGTTGGGTCAAAATTAGTATTACTCCTATAGTTATATCTAACTCCTTAAGGGGGTGTTTGTTTCAAGGGTTAGGATTGTATGGGTTAGGCATCCTAAGCCCAACCCTTGTTTATGGCATGGATTTAGGAAGCCCTGGCTTCCTACATCATTTTTTTATGGATTTGAATAGTGTTTACTATTCAAACCCATGTGTTACCCCCTCCTTTTTCTCGCTCCTAGTTTCATCTAGGAAGTACTCGGCCAACCTCCGGACACCACTTTCGGTGACCACCGCGGCCAACTCCGGTCGCCTCCCTCCGACGATCGTCACTAGCCAACTCCATCTACCACCCTTCGGCAATCGTCGCAGCCAACTTCGACACCACCTCCGCCATCCACCACCGACCAACTCTAACCGCCACTAACCAACTCCAGTCGTCACTTCCTGCGACCGTCATTGACCAACTCCGACTGCCACCTCAACGACCGCCACTGGCCAACTCTGGCTGCCACCTTGGTAACCTTGGTTGGCCAACTCCAGTCTCCATTGGCCAACTCCGACCACCATTGAACAACTTCCGACAACCTTCTTCCCCCCACACTGGAAAAATTCCGACCACCAACTCCGTTGGCCACTTCCGGTGACCGCAACCAACCAACCTTGAAAAACATTAATAAAATGCTCTTAGTATATAACAAACTAGACAATTTTGTATATAAAAACACTTTTAAGAAAGAATTGCAATACGTACATGTTTTTTTAATGTGTTTTTATCAAAAGTGTTAAATTAAAAAGGAATTCTTTTAAAGAGACTTTTTTCTAAGTCATTCCAAACATGCCAATAGCCTTCAATTGTATAATTATATTTATTTAGGTTATACGTGTAGAACTATATATGTTTGAAATCTCTAATTTAATTTAATAACATTTTAATTTTTTTTTGTTGGTCAATTTAACTAGCTCGAAGACTTAAAATCATTTTCTAAACATAAAGATTTAAAATGTTTAAAATAACTTAGCGACCAAATAAAAACTAAAACTTAAAAAAGTAAGTTGATAAGGAAAAAAAGTATAGTTTTTCAATCATTGAATTTAATATTAAAATACTAGTTTATATCAATTTTGACTCAACGCATTATGGTAAAAAAAAAAAAAAATGATCATTTTCAAATTAGTTAAAATGACAAAAGTCTATGAAATTTTATTTCAAAATCTAGTAAGATTAAAATATCAAATTATTAAAACAATAGATTAAATAAAATTATAATTTTAGTCAAAATCTCTATTTCAAAATTTTAAAAAAATATATTCTTATAAATTTTATAGTTTATTTTAAACTTAACTATATTAAAATAATTAAGATAACAAATTTAAACTAATCTAAAATCTAATTGGTGATTAAATAGAAGAAAATATTTCATAAACTAAATATTTATAAATCTGCACTTAATTCCCAGGCTACTTAACCTTGCACTCCAAACACAGGCTTCTTAAATCCAAACTTCCAAAACTTGCACTCCAAACACAGTTTTCTTAAACCCAGGCTATCCAAACCTCCCAGCCTAATCCCCCAGGCTTAACATTTCTAGGTTTAAGATTCTAGACCTGCACACCAAACGCCCCTTAAGTATCACTTATCCCTCTAATGAACAACTATTAATAGTCCAACTATAACTTAATCCCTCTCGAGTCAAGAGAAGGTGAGACGCCTTATTGTTCAAGCCTTGGAATCAACCCTTAAGAGAACAATTTATCTACTTACCTTAACAATAAGGAATGAACGAATTTCTTCTTTTGTAGCTGTGTTCCTAGCTCCCCAATCAGACGAATCTCCAAAATGGTAGACTTATTGAGTCGGTGAATTTGGCCACTCTCACCCATACAAATCAAAGGACCCCCTCTCATAGATAGAAATTCACAACTCACTCAGGGTTCAGGTCAAGTCACCTATGGTCATCCCGGTGAAATGTAAGTCTCTTCTAGAAATGGTGTTATAAAGAGAGACAATGTATTTTGTGGTCCGGTCTTATACAAACTCTTTATATAGGATACCTCCACTCACATGTCTTCATATGAATGATTAGGATCATATCATTTGTAGCACTTTACAACAATTGTAAGAACTACAAAGTAGGTCGTATCTGTAATGTTACTAGGATAAGGCACCCAACCTTATCCATGTACTATAGACCATTTAGATTATCACTTAAACATGATCTACTTGTATGTATCCACATACATGTTTAAGTCACATCAGATAATCTTGGATCTCCAAATAACATATAAATATTAGCCTTTAGGGCATAGATCTCAACATTCCTAGTGTTGTATGTGGACAATATCCTACTCATTAGGAATGATGTAGGTTTATTGATGGATGTAAAGAAATGGCTATCGCCCAATTCCAAATGAAATATTTGGGAGAGACGCCGTTTATTATAGGGATATCTATCATTAGGGATCATAAGAACAAAACGTTGGCCTTGTCTCAGGCATCATATATTGACAAGATGCTTGTCAAATATTCAATGCACAATTCCAAGAGAGGTTTATCACATTTCAGGCATGTGATTGTATTAACTAAGGAATAGTGTCCTAAGAATCCTCAAGAGGTTGTGAAAATGAGACGTATTCCCTATTCATCGGTAGTTGGTAGTCTTATGTATGCAATGTTATGTACTAGACCTGACATTTGTTATGTAGTAGAGATTGTCAGTAGATATCAGTTCAATCCAAGATATGATCACTAGATCGCGATTAAGAATATCCTCAAGTATCTTTGGAGAACAAGGGACTATATGCTTGTGTATGGGGCTAAGAATATGATCCTTATAGGATACACTCACTTTGATTTTCAGACTGATAGAGAGCCTAGGAAATCCACATCAAGATTAATGTTCACTCTCAATGGAGGAGCTATAGTTTAGAGAAGTGTCAAGTAAGATTGTATTGCTGACTCCACCATGGAGATTGAATATGTAGCTGGAGGGACTTCAATTACAGAGGACCTATGAGCGAAAGCGGATCGTCCAAACTTCATTGTGAAAGAACTCATATATTTATAGTTAAACAAAACAAATTATGCATTATAAACTAAATTACAGCATGCTTTGAATTAAATACAAAAGATCAAGAAACTATACCTTTGAAGAACCTTTCTTCAAGTATATCCCTCGATCAAACATGAATGCAACGAGCAAAAACTTGATCTCCCTCAGATAGAAACGAGTAGAAACTCGATCATCGAACAAACCGGACACAACTAGAAGATTACCTTGGTATTCTCGGTGTGAGAATCTAGGAATGGTGGGCTCTGGCTTATTTTGGTTTGAGGGAAAGGTTTGGAGTGGTGGAGGAGACGATCGAGTAAACGATAATGCTGTAGTGTAAAAGATGAAGTCTATCGCATAGACTCGATACTCAATCGTTTAGATAAGAACACTATCGTATAGTTTCTCGATGCTATCGTGTAGCCACTTGATAGTTAGTAATATAAGACGTTTTTCGTAGATAATTAGAAAACCAATTTTTCATCTTTATTCCACTTTACCATAAAACCGTACAACTACCCACTAAGTGTAGCTATTGTGAAAAATATTTTTAATTATCAAATAATTAATAAATATGATAACTAACTTATCATATTATATTTATAACCTATAGTTTTAATATTACATCATATATAATATATAAACCATAGTTCTTTTTTTCTATTTTATGGCATTTAATATAAATCATATTTATATTAAATTTACAATTATGAATCTTATTCATAGAATTTATATTTGAATTGTATTCAAATATTAGTTCCTCCAATCGTATAATAATGTATCAAATACATTATGTCAATTATATCATATATAATCAAATTTCCTCTTATTAATGTGAACATTTCAAATTAACCCAAAAACTGATTCTCAACTTTAATCCATTAAGCTACAAAGAGGACCTTATGGATCTGTAGCTTGAAGCTCCAACGATACGTGAATAACTGACTAAACTCTTTAACCATATTATCCACCACTTGTTAATTGTCGAACACTCCACTAAACTCTTTAAATACGATCCACTTGTATGTCTCCACATACATGTTTAAGTTACAACAATAACCATGGATCTTAGTTTAGTGGTTTGTGGTTAATGCAACTAAAATATCAAATATTTCATAGACTGAAGTGAATAAAATATCATATATGATAAATCACAAAAATGTTTGTTCATACAAGTGTTTAAAAACTACAGGACCCAACAAGATTTAGGGCATCAACCCCAATAGTAGCTACATTTGAAGCTACTAAAGAAGTTGTTTGGCTTAGGAAGTTCTTGATAGATATGGAAGTTGTTCCAAATATGAATTTGTCCATCACACTTTATTGTGATAATATTGGTGTTGTGATAAACTCCAAGGAATCTCGAAGCCATAAGCATGGAAAACATATTGAAAGGAAATACCATTTGATACGGGAGATTGTGCAACGAGAAGACGTGATAGTCACGAAGATAGCTTCAGAGCACAATGTTGCTGATCATTTACAAAGACTCTCACAACTAAAATATTTGAGGGTCATCAAAAGAGTCTAGGTCTGCAAGATATACACTACATTGTATAGAGTA
Source organism: Benincasa hispida (assembly GCF_027475165.1). Classification (NCBI taxonomy): domain Eukaryota; kingdom Viridiplantae; phylum Streptophyta; class Magnoliopsida; order Cucurbitales; family Cucurbitaceae; genus Benincasa; species Benincasa hispida. Next base: position 50,069,668 of record NC_143484.1, on the reverse strand, counting down.
AGTACGAGATGTTATTGAAGGAAATCAAACACAAGGATTTCCATGAGCAGCGAAATGATCTTTCCAAATTTCAATCGTATATGAACATACAATTACCATCACAAATGGAAACATACGGTTATGCAAAATACAGAAATTACAGCATGCTATACAAAAGATCAAGGACAAGAATCAACACACTTTTGTAGACTCATCTTCAAGTTCCTTGATCACGAACGCTTAATCACAGCAACACAACAACACACGAACGCTCGTCCAACACGACCACTACACTACATGATCACCGCTCACTCGAACTAAACGATCACCAAGGTCACAAACACCGTGAATAGCCTCCACAGAACCCTGATAGTGTCGAGTTGAGTATGACTCCACATACATGTTTAAGTTACAACGATAACCATGGATCTTAGTTTATTGGTTTGTGGTTAATGCAACTAAAATAACAAATATTTCATAGACTTAAGTGAATAAAATATCATATATTATAAATCACAAAAATGTTTGTTCAAGTGTTTATAAACTACAGGACCCTACCAAATTTAGGGCACCAACTCCAATAGTAGCTGCATCTAAAGCTACTAAAGAAGTCGTTTGACTTAGGAGTTTTTAATAGATGTGGAAGTTATTCCAAATATGACTTTGCCTATCACACTTTATTGTGATAATAGTGGTGTTGTGGTAAACTCCAAGGAACCTCGAAGCCATAAGCATGGAAAGCATATTGAAAGGAAGTACCATTTGATATAGGAGATTGTGCAATGAGAAGATGTGATAAACATGAAGATAGCTTCAGAGCACAATGTTGCTGATCATTTACAAAGGCTCTCACAGCTAAAATATTTGAGGGTCATCAAGAGAGTCTAAGTCTGCAAGATATAGACCACATTATCTAGAGTAAGTACGAGATGTTATTGAAGGAAATCGAACACGAGGATTTTCATGAGCAGCAAAATCATCTTTCTAAATTTCAATCGTATATGAACATTACAATTACAATCAGAAACGGAAATATATGGTTATGTGAAATACAGAAATTACAACATGCTATACAAAAGATCAAGGACAAGAATCAACACACTTTTGTAGACTCATCTTCAAGTTCCTTGATCACGAACGCTTAATCACAGCAACACAGCAACACACGAACGCTCGTCCAACACGACCACTACACTACATGATCACCGCTCACTCGAACTAAACGATCACCAAGGTCACAAACACCGTGAATAGCCTCCACAGAACCCTGATAGTGTCGAGTTGAGTATGACTCCACATACATGTTTAAGTTACAACGATAACCATGGATCTTAGTTTATTGGTTTGTGGTTAATGCAACTAAAATAACAAATATTTCATAGACTTAAGTGAATAAAATATCATATATTATAAATCACAAAAATGTTTGTTCAAGTGTTTATAAACTACAGGACCCTACCAGATTTAGGGCACCAACTCCAATAGTAGCTGCATCTAAAGCTACTAAAGAAGTCGTTTGACTTAGGAGTTTTTAATAGATGTGGAAGTTATTCCAAATATGACTTTGCCTATCACACTTTATTGTGATAATAGTGGTGTTGTGGTAAACTCCAAGGAACCTCGAAGCCATAAGCATGGAAAGCATATTGAAAGGAAGTACCATTTGATATAGGAGATTGTGCAATGAGAAGATGTGATAAACACGAAGATAGCTTCAGAGCACAATGTTGCTGATCATTTACAAAGGCTCTCACAGCTAAAATATTTGAGGGTCATCAAGAGAGTCTAAGTCTGCAAGATATAGACCACATTATCTAGAGTAAGTACGAGATGTTATTGAAGGAAATCGAACACGAGGATTTTCATGAGCAGCAAAATCATCTTTCTAAATTTCAATCGTATATGAACATTACAATTACAATCAGAAACGGAAATATATGGTTATGTGAAATACAGAAATTACAACATGCTATACAAAAGATCAAGGACAAGAATCAAAACACTTTTGTAGACTCATCTTCAAGTTCCTTGATCACGAACGCTCGATCACAGCAACATAGTAACACACGAACGCCTGTCCAACATGACCGCTACACTGCATGATTGCCGCGCACTCGAACTAAATGATCACCAAGGTCACGAACACTGTGAACAGCCTCCACAGAACCTCGACAGTGTCGAGTTGAGTATGACACTACCAAGAAGGTTACCTTGGTATTCTCGGTATGAGAATCCAGAGGGTGGGCTCTGTGTGGACTTGGTTTGAGGTAGAAAACGGGAGGAATCACAATCGTGTAAAGGATTGAGCAAGTGGGAGATGGAAGAACATATCGTATAGGTCAATGCTTAATCGTTTAGGAAAAGTTATGCGATCGTCTAGCAAAAGCTATGCAATCGTTTAGCTCTTCGCTTAGCTGAGTGTCTATCGCCTAAGAACACTCCACGATCCTTTTGCTTTTATCTCACGGTTACCATGAAACCACCAATAACCTCCAACTCAATTGCTTATTAGAGAAAAATAGATAATTATCCAATAATTAATATTATTATAAATATAAATGATAACTAACTTACCATAATATATTTATAACCTATAGTTTTAATATTTCATCTCATAAAATATATAAATCATAGCTCTTTTTCTATTCCATGCCACTTAATGTAAGTCTCATTTACATCAATTCTCCACTTGATGTATCTCATACACCATACCGATCATATCACATACAATCGAATTACCTCTTATCAATTTGAACATTTCAAATCAACACCAAGAACTGATCCTCAACTTGAATCCATTGAGCTGCCAAGGGGACCTTATGAACCTATAGCTCGAAGCTCCAATGGTACGTGAATAACTGACTAAACTCTTTAGTCATGGGATCCACCATTCATTAACTGCCAGGCACTCCACTAAAGACCGACAGTTGAACTCTCTTTACCACACGTATATTATATGTCCATCTTAACCAATCAACAGTGCGACAACCCTTCACAGATCGCTCGTAAATACAGCTTGGCCAATAACCGTTATGCCTCTATAGTTACATCTAACTCCTTAAGTACCACTGAATCCTCTAATAAAAATAAGTCATAGTCCTACTATGACTGAGTCCTCTCTTCCAAAAAGAAGCCGTGGCCACTATGTTTAAGCCCCAGAATCAGCCCTTAAGGGAGCAATCTATCACTTACCTCTGCTTCAGAAAATGAGTGAATTCCATCTTGTGTAAGTGAGTTCTCAGCTCCCAAATCAGACAAGTCCCCAAAAAGGTAGGCATGTTGAGTTGGCAATCTGGCCACTCTCACCCATAATAATCAAAGGACTACCCTCAAAGGCAAGAGTTTCCAAAACACTCAGGATTGAGATCATGTCACTTATGGTCGTTTAGTGAGATGTAAGTCTCTAGTATCAATGACGTTATATACAGATTCTGGTCATTTCTGTTGGGGTAAAGTAAATATCGTGTAACTCTTATATACGATAAGCACTTCCGCTATACGGTAGCACTGTATTATCTCTCACTTGCTTATCGTCTACACGAATCGTTATCCTCCGTCCTCTACCAAACTCATCAAATCCCACTCTTTGGGTTTTCACTCCGAGGATACCCGAGTTTCACTAGTGGTGGTGTCGTCCCCGCTGTAGTGTTAGTGTTCGTACTGATCGTACTGTTGCAGTCGACATTTCCACCGGGTGTTGGTAGATCTGTTGAAGGGTTTCTGCTGCATTGGGTTCATAAGTGCGAAGAAAGTCTTCAACTGGTATGAACCCTTTCCTTGTTATTCATTGTGTTCTGAGCATGCCGATAATTAGATTTATATGCATAACTGTTAGTGTTGAATGTATACCTTTTGTGTTTTGGTCATTGTGAAATCGGAACGATCTGAACACGCTCATGGAACTCTCGGTATGAGATCCTTCAATTGGTATCAGAGCCAGGTTTCTGATACTCCAATTTCATCTGTTGCAACGAAATGATATATACATTCATGGTGGGGGCATTTCTACACTATTTTAATTGTTAAATCTACTGTGGATGTGTCGGATTAATGGATGTTTTCGAGATTAATAGCCTTGGTTTTTTTAATTTCTTTTACATTTGCAGTTGTTTGTAAAGGCCCCTACATTTTTGGGCATAAATAATCATTATCGAGTCTGTATTCAAAGTTTGTTTGAAGTCTTGAGTCGTTTGTCGAAGTTCTGGGCAAAGGTTGCGACTCCTCGAGGAATGAGGCAATCTAGGGTTGATCACATCGTGTAGAAGAAGTTCTACACGATCGTTGTCCATCGCATCGTAAAGATGAAGAAGTACACGATCGGGTGTGCAAACACTGAGTATCGTTTAATGCGATGTTTAAATCTATCGGCTAAACTATGGGGAATGCGATCAAGAGTTGGTCGCATCGGGTTGACGATCGGGTGTGCAAACACTGAGTATCGTTTAATGCGAGCCCACGCTAGACGATCGTTTAGATCAACAAGCTTCATCGCTTAGTAATTGACTAAATGATCGCTTAGCATCGCAAGGTAAATCATTTACCAAGTTGCACGCATCAGTTAGACGGTGAGACGCTTGCGTATCGTTTAAAGTGCGTGCGCTAGGCGATTGTTTAGGCCAGAAAGCTTTATCACTTAGTAACTGACTAAATGATCGCTTAGTAACTAAAGGTAAATCGTTTACCTATCGTCGCGCTACACGATTGCATGGGCAATCAGGCTTCACAACCTCGTTGTCGTCTATGCGATCGTTTGCTTATGATCCTATCGTCTAGTGTGCGTTGAACGATCGTTACCTGCTAGAGTTTGCTACACGATGAAGACCTTCTGGCGGTTCAAGACCCAGTTCGCCTGTGAACCGGTTTCGATGAAAAATGTAATAGATAGGGTTTTTCATTCCAGTTTTTGGTTAAAAGGTTCATCCCGGTCCATTAATCCTTTGTTTATTACATGCAATGTATGTTTTATATGTCATATGGTATGCACATATAGTAAATCCCACCTTAGGTTATGCAATGATCATGCATCATCTCTTTATTGTAATTGTTTTAGAGAAGCGTGATTTTAATTATGTAAGAGCATGCTCATGCATCATTAATATAAAAGTTATATTTATGCTTGCATAAAAAGCATTGATATGCATCATCTTTATATTATAATTGTTATAGTATAAGGGTGAATAGTAGCATGTTTTCTTGGTTGTTACGCGTTATGTAAAAGTTATATATAGTAATGACCGAACATTGTATGAATCATGACACATAGGTTACTTTATAAATGTTATAAATGCCTCGTTATGCACAGTGTTTTTTAGTTGTTTCTTTTTAAAAGTTAAAGAGAAATTAGAAGTAAAAGAAATAAGAAGGATATGTATGCTCACTTAGGTTTAATTCATGGTTTTAAAATGTTTAAAACTTGGATCACATAGACCTAAGATCACGGTTCTAATATGATTAGCAACCCTAAGGCTTTAATATTTTAATCAGTTTAATGGGATTAAATTGCCTAATAAAAGGTTAAAGTGTAGCAAATCTATCTATAAAGAACCTTTTGTCTAAGGCGGGTTCTGTCTAGGCTGGGGTATTTAAGTTGACGGAAGCGTAACACCCCTACCTAGAAACTTACCTGGAAAGGTGAATTAGATAGATTTGATGCATGCATGCAAGTTAAGGATAGTCCATTAAAGTGTTTAAATGTGACTACTTGAACTTGTTTATATTTCATAAACAAACGTTGTTTATGAGCAGAGTTTGAAAAGAAGACTTAGACTAAAATCAGTAGCCGGATTGTCTAGATTAAAGAATCCCTAGGTAGAACATTCAGTGGGAGGTACTTGGGGCATAAGATGCTTCACTTAAACCTTTCACTTTTCTCCTAAATAGTCCACACCGTGAGATCTATTCTCAGCCTCGCGGCACCTTTGCCGTGTCCCCCCAACAAATGGTGTTTGGGTAGGTCAATATGAAGGTGGATGGAGAGAATGTTCATAGTAAGTGGGAGCGGGAAGTGCGACAACATATCCCTCGGTCTCCCTCTTTAGGTTGAATAAAGTTACTGCGCATCGCCTTGAGGCACCCTGGGAGTGTCCCCCTAAAGGATGGCAGTTTTGTGCATTTCTTTATTTGATCTCCTGTAAGAGGATAAGGTAACTTAGTCTCTTGTCCTAATCTATCTTTTCCCTACGGTAAGTGCATTAGGGTGGGACTCTGACACCGAAAAAGAGGGGTTACATTTACGTGGAATAGTTAAAAGTTAACGATTTTGGACCGAAAAATGGTGGTTGTTAGGCTCAGTTCCAAAGAGAAGCTATGGCCACTATGTTCAAGCTCCGGAATCAGCCCTTAAGGGAGCAATCTATCTACTTACCCTTGTGATAACTTGTAGAAATACAAGTTATTTATACTGTTTTATTTAGATATTGTGACTAAAAGAAAGAAAAGTTGCGTCGATGGTATGGAAATTGGCTAAGAAATACGAAAATTATAAATTATCGTTAATACACCCACTAACACCATTGCGATGGTAGAATAGACTGTTTCAAGTCTGTTTTGCAGGAAATCAAGTCACCGCATGCGTTCATGGGTCGAAGATAAAATGAACAACGCATCTACATCGCATTGCGCCCGTCACTCAATAATGAAGAGACGATCAACGCAATGACGGCGCATGCGACAATCGATCAAGAGCTTTGCGGTCAACGCAATTTCAACCGCATACAGTATGATTTTATATCTTATCTTACAACATGTGGACAAATCTGAATGTGAATGAATGAACAAGTCCATGTCCCCGGCAACGGCGCCATAAGCTTGATGACTTGAAATTGGTCGTATGCTGTGCATGCATGATGATGTGCTACAAGCTCATGTTTCCATAAACTTGTAACGCTAAATCTAATCTTATGCTATGTTAATGCTCATGCACATTTTTATGCGATACTACTTCTAGATATATGCGTTGTTAATTATATGCTTGTAGTATGCTATGGAGTAATGCGTTGTCATAAGTTTCCTTGCGCTGAAACCAAGTATAATTCCAACGCAAGTTTCACAGAGTAATCTAAGGTCGAACACATGTATTGTTTTCGTTAATGTGTTACTTTTGTGATACATGCGGCCGGTATTTACAATTAATAAGAATTGGGTTTGTACATGAATTTAAAGTTGCGTTAATAAACTAAATTGTGATGAAAATAAACTGATACAAGATACAAGATACATGGTATATATCATGTTGAGTTCGAGACTGACTGTGAAGTTTATACAAAGGATCGTGGTACGCGATGGTAAGTGTTCGTTGCTATCGTGATTTGCTCTAGCAGTATATTGTGTAAAATGAATTGGAGAAATAAGTTCCAAGTATAAGTGATGCGTTTATGCTTCGATGCATTTAAGTAAATGTAACGCATTGAGGCGTCAGATATTTGCAGCAGAACGCACACAACTCCTTCTAATGACGTTCAAGTTTTCCTAAACTAGACCCAAGTATAAATCTAGTTTAGGTTCCTAGTAAGTCTAGGATCGAACTCTGGGATTCAATTAACTAAACGCAGAACTTGCGTTGTATCTACTATAGGGGCTTTGCTAAATAAATGTGAGAAATATGTTATTTACACTAAATTGTTGTGCCTGTACAAGAAATGCAAAAGAATTAAGTGGTGAATGATGGATCATGAGAAAATGGAATTTAAGGTAAGTGGACACGTCAGTCTAAGATGAGTGTATACAACTAGGATGTGATATGGATGAAATGGAGTGATTTGCTTATCTTTTGTTTATACGTCAGACTTCATTCAAAATTTCTCGACCGAATGACATACAAAGCCTATCTCTAGGATGCATGTGTCTAACACAAAATGCAATAGACACCAATAAGTCTATCTCTAGCTGTACTAGGTATCCTACTTAATGCAGCTTAGTTATTCTTTCGAACAATCTAAGTTAAAAAATGATGTTACCAATTTGTCAAGTTGGCTTGAGCTTTAGAATGAAGTTATGCATAAAGTATTGATGCATTCAACATAAACAAGAAATAAATAATGGCAAGTATGATGGATCAAACATATGAATTTTATAAAGAAACAGAGAGTCTTTACAAAAGCAATATTTAATCAAATGGAATGAAGTGATAAATGAGAAGAAGGAAACTAGGTCAAGCCAAAGAATACAATCTCTTGTATTTCTTTGGCTCAATCTCATTGTGTACAATCACTTGTTTAGGAATTGGATGGAGTATCTTTCTCAAAAGTAGCTTCCTCCGCTCCCTGACCGGCGGGGGTGGTGGTTCTCAACCCTTCTGATTGTCTAGCACCATAGCACAGCCTCTACAGAACTAAAACTATGACTACAATATACAGAGAGTAGGGATCTTGATAATTTTCGAACTCCTAAACTCTGGAGGAACTTCATCTACTTATAGGCGTTGGTCACGTCCACTTGGTGAATAGGCAGCATTAAAGTCCATATCTTGGTCAGCATTAAAGTTTATGCCATAATTAGCCGTCTGACTCTCGGAAACTTTTCAGACGCCGCCTGCTGCAGGTGCCCATACTTGCAAGTGGTGATGTGACACAATCAGCCTGAAGCAATGAATCTTCTCTGCGTTAAACTCCCTCCGATGCATGGCCCATGCATTAGAGCTTTTCCTGCGGCACTTGTCTAATGTGTTAGCGTTAATCCTTGCGTTGAAATCCTGCAATACAATGTGTTAGTGCCACGATATTTGGTGATAAAACTTCTTTTGCATGAGTTTGCTAATGTTTGAATAAATCCATGTGTTTCTTCTAAAAATGAGGAGAATCTATCATTAAAAACCTTAGTTGTTCCAACTTAAGAGCAAAAGTAACTTGTATTTCTACAAGTTATCACCACCCCCAAATTTGAACAATGTTTGTCCTCAAGTATTCCAAAATAATTCTTTGTCATCTCTTTTGTCTTAAGTGTGCGGAGTTCGCCTCTCATCATATTCAGTCATAATCTTGAGATAAGAGTTTGAAAAATATAACCCAGCTTGACTCTTTTCTAAAAGGACTAACGTTTAGTTTCAGGTGCAACAGGCCTTTTATCATAACTCCTTTCATTTCTCAAAACATTCTCGTTTTTTCTAAACCAGCAATGCGTTAGAAGCACTTTTTAAGATAAATGTCGGATAAAAAGAAAAAAAAAACAATTATGAATTTTTATTTTACCCATGCGTTGTTCCAGGTATCCTACTTTCGTTTTGGCTTGCCCCTACAGGTGTCATGCGAGCATCCAACTATGGGTGAGAACCCTTCACAACTAAACTCATATCTAATACTTATGCGTTTCAATATATAATTTCTTCAGACTAGATAGAGAAGTTATATGGGACGTGTTGGTCTAGGAGACTTAACTTCGTTTTGGTCTAGGAGCATCCAGCTACATGCCTGTTCCAACTAAACTCATGCCATTTTAAGGTTTTTTCTTTTGAAGTAATGACAGAGGAATCGCGTTTAATATTTCTTATTTTGTCCCCTTTTTCCTTATGATGTATTCGTTTGACGCATCTTAACTCGGATTTTCCTCATCCCCAAATTTGGAGATGAGCTACTCATCCCAAATTTGGAGACGAGCTAAATCCTCATTGCTAAAAGAGAAACAAAATTTCAAAAAGGCTTTGAGAGTCTGAAAGGAGTTTAAGACTTAAAGCTTGCATGCTTAGAAGGTAAACATAACCTTTTTAGAGAAGTTCAGGCCTTGTTGATTTTCCTAACACCTACTCTATACTTATAGATTTCATATAGTTGATATCGTTGAGGTCAAGTAGAGCACAAGACTTAGAAAATATCTAAAGAACAAAAATCGAGTATGCCAAGGTCAAACGCAAGGAACAAAATGATAAGAATTTCTCATTCATTTTCATAAATCCACATGAAGTAAACAAACAAGTTAAGCAGATACAAAAGAACAATTAAATCAAAATACAAAAATAACCGAACACCCCAAAACTCTATTGTGCTGGCGTATCATCTCTGCGTTCTTCGTCAGGGTCTTCATCCATGAAATGCAGGGGATTTCTAAGATGGGCAGGTAGTGGAGGCATAGAAAACATTCCAACCAAGACCTGATTGATGTATTGCGTTGTGTAAATAAATTAGTCTTGCATCTGTCTTGTTGCTGCCTTGATAATCCCTTAGAACTCGATTCTGTTGCTGAAGACCTTTGATAGACGTGGCCAGTGGTCTGAGTTGATCATTGATAAAAGTTTTCAACTCTTCTAAGTCTGCGCTGCGTTGAGGTGGTGTTGGTTCTTCATTTCTTCATTTCATCACTTTTTCTCTCGTATCCAGTATATCTTCAATGAAATTGTAGAAGTTATTTATAGGCGAAGCTTTGACTCTTTACATTATGGTCCCTACTTTATTGTTAAGGCAGTTCCTGAAATGGTGGAGTGCATATTTCTTCTGTTACCCAATCAATCCCGTCAGAAATGCACAACTGACAGCTGTACACGCGTCTGAATCCTCCGCAATTGCATTGCTCTTTACATCTTCGATCGTTTGCCCGCATGCGGTGTTGTTTTTTATTACCGCATGCAGTTGAAATTGTGTTGATTGCAAAGCTCTTGATCGATTGTCGCATGCGCCGTCATTGCGTTGATCGTCTCTTCATTTTTTAGTGACGGGCGCAATGCGATGTAAATGCGTTGTTCATTTTATCTTTTAGTCATGAACGCATGCGGTGACTTGATTTTCTGCAAAACAGACTTGAAACAGTCTATTCTACCATCACAATGGTATCAGTGGGTGACGACAATTTATAATTCTCGCATTTCTTAGCCAATTTCCATACCATCGACGCAACTTTTCTTTTTTTTTTTTAGCCGCAATATCTAAATAAAACAGTATAAATAACTTGTATTTCTACAAGTTATCACACCCCCAAATTTAGATATATGCTTGTCCTCAAGCATATCTTCTACTAAGGCAATATTGATCAATTCTTATCCTAAATTTTGTGTCAATTGGTTGCTCCGAATGCTCCACTTAGGCAACATTACTCAACAACACAATTTCCTTCTATCCTTGATAATTCCTAACAAAGCCCTACTTTATTCTTCTATACAACAAATTTCTACTCAAAAATGTTTTTCTAGTTTTAAAAGGAATGTTTACCTCTTCTTGCAAAAACAACTTGATGTGTCTGGATGCGGTGGTCAAATTTGCGTCATTCATTTAGAGACTGTTGATCATGGTTACACCCGTCGTTTTGGCTTGTTCCCATGGGTGTCATGCGAACATCCGACTACGGTTATGTGCCAATCTCACTTTAACTCTTGAATTTCAGCTAAGTATAACTTTTACTGGTCAGAGGAGTTGTCTCTTATATTCTTTTATTTTTCTTCTTCTCATTTTTTTATCTTTTCATATTGCGCCGTTCTTGGAAACCCACCTTCGTTTTGGCTTGCTCCCACGGGTGTCATGCGAATATCCAACTACGAACAGGTTTCTTTCACGACTTAACTCTTATCATGTTGGGATTTTTTTGGGATTTCCCTTGCGCTGACATTGGAGTTTTGTATGAAAACAATTTTTTTTTTATGGAAATGAACGCATTTTTCTTAATGACCGCATCTACTTGATCGCATCTGCTCAGACTTCCCCACCCCCAAATTTAGAGATGCACAAGGTTCTCATTGCGTTGTTTGGACAGAATAGACAAATACTTAGACAAAATTTTGAAAAGAAGGTTTGAGCAGAATTTTGAAGGATAAAAGGTAAAATAGTGCTATAGCCACGAATTAACTAAGTGTTAGTCAGAAAATACAAAGTGTGGGAAATGCTACTAAGTGTATGCATATTAGTCATCATGGCAGTGCAATAAATAACACAAAATAAAAGATCAAGAATATCGTAAATAATGACAAAGGATGATAAAGAAGAGGCTAAGGCATAGGGAAAGAATTGCTACTTAGTTGTATTAAAAATTAACTAAGTATACAAAGAAATACAAATAATACAATACAAAGTTTTTATCATGTACAAAGAATCAAAGAATTAGCTTCTATACAAAGAAAACAATGAATGAAGTAAAAATAAAAGAATGACCGCAATAAAAAAATTGTAAAGTTATTGAGGAGGAAGAGGTTCTAGTGGAGAATTCTGAGGAGGTATGCGAGGAGCTTCTTCGAAATTTAGTCGCTGCTACAAATACGGAGGCACCATGGTACCATGAAGATAGGCTGTCAAGAAGTTGAAATATTCATGGTTACGCTCTACTACTTACCTTTGGTTCAGGTGGATCATATAGATGTTGTGTTGAATATTGATCATCACTTGCCTTGTCATAGCAGCATTGCTTTGCAAGTCTTCGACTCGCTCATTTACCTCATTTATTCTCTGGCAGAAAAAGTCTTGTTGTTAGGAGAAAAGGGACCGCATATCTGCTAGTTCAACAGCTAAGGAGGCGATGGTGGGTTGTGCCTGCAATGTTTCGCCATCATCGTTTTGGGGTTGGGCAGAAGTGCCTTCACCCAAATCGCGTGGTTCATCACCCTGCTTCGGGGAAAGAGTGAATTTCATCTGGTGTAAGTGAGTTCCCAGCTCCCAGATCAGACAAGTCCCCAAAAAGGTAAGCATGTTGAGTTGGCAATCTGACCACTCTCACCCATACTAATCAAAGGACCGCCCTCAAAAGCAGGAGTTCCCAAAATACTCAGGATTGAGGTCGCTATGGTCGTTTAGGTGAGATGTAATTCTCCAGTATCAACGGCACTATATACAGAGTCTAGTCATCTCGTGGTTCGATCTTATACAAACTCTTTGTATAGGACACCCACGCTCGCATGTCTCCACATGAGTGGTCAGGATCTACCATCTATAATAGTTTACAACACTTACAAACCTCTACAAAGCGGGTTATATCCATAGTGTCACCAGGATCAAATATGCCACCTTAATCCTTATACTACAGACCTATCTAAGTTATCACTTAAGGCATGATCCACTTGTATATCACATATATATGCTTAAGTTTACATAAGATAATCATGGAGCTTTGTTTATTGGATATGAGTAAATGCCATAATGAAATAACAGTTATTTTATTCATAAAACAATGTGTATAATTACAAACAACGAGACTCTGGGAGAATTAGGACAGCAATCCCAACAGTTATTAGGTATAATGTATACCCTAGTTTATTGTATTAGTGTACATTACTGTATTGTAATTGCTATATCTACTAGTTTGTACACCTCACTAGCTTTAGGACAAGTGGAAGATTGTTGGGGATTATGCCCTAAATCTCGTGGTTTGTAATGTATAAATGAAATTCATTTATTTAATAAAATAAGGAGTTATTATACTTGACATTTAGAATTGTATAACTCAATCTGAAAAACAAGATCTGAGATTATTTAATGTAACTTAAACATGTATGTGGTTGACATACAAGTGGATCGTGTTTAAGTAATAACCTAAATGGTCTGTGGTATATGAATAAGGTTTGGTGTCTTATTTTGGTAACACTACGGATACGACCCATTTTGTAATTGTTATAATAGTTGTAAAGTGTTACAAACGATTTGATCCTAATCGTTTATCTGGAGACATGTGAGTAAGGGTGTCCTAAATAAAGAGTTTGTATAAGACTGGACTGCGAAATGATTAGTCTTTCTTTATAACACCGTTACTTGAAAAAACTTATCCATTGATTTGTATAGGTGAAAATGGTCAGATTCACCAATTCAATATGTTTACCATCTTGGGGATTTCAGATTGGGGAGTTGGGAATACAGCTACACATAATGGAATTCAATCCTACCCGTCTTAAAAGAAAGTAGATGATTTTCTCCTTTAAGGGCTGATTCCCAGTCTTGAATAATGAGATGTCTATTGGGTTGTGTGTCCTAAAACTCGCAGTTTGTAAAGTTAAACACATTCTATTATCAATAAAGATGTTATTCAACATTTCTTTAATAAAGTTGTTATTGAGTCTTTAAATTGCATTCATAAAGTCAAAATCCAATAAACTAAGATCCATGGCTATTACATGAATACTTGAACTTTGTGTAGAAACATAAAGATGGTTCAAGTTTGAGTAAATAGCCAAAATGGTCTATAGTATACGAATAAGGATGGGTGCCTTATTCTGATAACACTATTGGATGCGGCCTACTCGGTAGCAGTTCAAGTTGTTGTAAAGGTGCTACAAACGAAGTAATCCTGATTTGTTCATGTATTGACATGAGGAGTGTGGGTGTCCTATGCAATGAGTTTGCATAAGATCAAATCAATAAATAAGTCACTCTTACTTTATAACGCTGTTTACTGTTTAAGACTGACTATTTTGCTTAGATGACCTAGATAACTCGATCTTAATTCTGAGCTAACTATGAACTTCTATTTATTCGAGATTATCCTTGGATTTAAATAGGTGAAGGTTGGCTCAACAGCACCAGCTCAATAAGCCTCCCATTTCAGGGGTAAGGCCGGGTAGATAGCTGGGGACATAGGGTGCAAGACGGAATTCACGCCTACCCGATTTATGGATAGGAGAAAGGTTGTTCTCTTAAGTACTGAATTCAGATATTGAATAAGGGGGGCCCTACCCTCTCATTGGCCCGAGAGGGATCCGGTTTAGTGATTGGATCATAAACCAATTGTTCATTAGAGGATTAGTAGGAACTCAAAGAATAAGACGTAATATCAGGGGTAAAACAACATATTGACCCAGCCGTTATTAAGAACAACCTGTGAAGGATCGACTTACTGGTTATGGTTAAATCATGTGGACACAAATATATCTATAGTGAGAAGAGTGCAACTATCGAGCTATAGTAGTGTGACTTGATAGTTAACGGATACTGATTAATTTAGACTAAAGAATTTTAGCCAATTAATCTTAAATTGTTGGAGCTCATGATTTGTAAATCCATAAGGTCCCTCTACTAGCTCGTAAAATATGAACACCTTGAATTAATAAACTTGGTGAATTTGGAATGATATCAATTTGAAATGTTCTAATTGAAATTGGGGTTTAAATTTAAATAAGTTCAAATTCAAATTAGGGTTTGTATAATTATATTTGATATAATTAATGTTTAATTTGTTGAAACTAAACAAAATTGAAGAGTTTATAATATTTAAATATTGATTTAAATATCAATTACATGAATAGGATTCATGTCTAAAATAGGTGTGTGATTAATTTAATATTTGATATTAAATTAATTAATTAATTAAATTTATTTAATTAATTAAAAATCAAATTAATTTTCAATTTCAATTCAATTTGAGAAATTAGATTTTGAAATTTAGAATTTGATTAATTATGAATTAATAAAAATTGGTTATAATTAATTTAGAATTAATTTAAAATGGAAATTAAGTTTTTGAAAATTGGAAATTTGGAAATTGGGGATTTAGTGGGTTTTTCCCACTTTTCTCCAAGTATGAGGTGTTTCTCATGCAAATTCACACAAATCCCACAATGAGCATGAAGCAGCTGCTGGCAAATGTTGTTGCTGGTGAGTGCCTGCATGGTGAAGGTTAATAAAACACTGAAAATTGAAGAAGAAAGGGAGATTTTTTAGCTGGAAAATAGTTTTTTCAGAGTTTTTCTTCTCCCTCTCCAAAACCCAGATTTCTTACTTAAGAACTCACTCAAACTCATTTGAAGGTGAATTAACGTGAAGAGCAACATGGATTGAAAGATTTCATCAAAGGTATGTGAAACTTGAAACCCACCGTTTGATTTTCTGAAATAATATGCTTTAGAACTCAAATTAAATGTAATTAGAGTGCTTATTGATTATATTTGCTTCCCTTGAATATCCTTTCAACGCCTCACCCTCTCACTAATTAAAGAGGAGTCTAGTTTATAGTTGGACTATAACTAATTGTTTATTAGAGAGATCAGTGGTACTTAAGAAGTTAGATATAACTATAGAGGTAAAACGATAATTTGACTCAACTGTAATACAAGCAATTCGTGAATGATCAACTTACTGTTGATTGGTTATATCTATGGACACAAAAATATATCTATTGTGCGAAGAGTGCAGTTGTTGGTCTTTGGAGTAATCGATAGTTAATGAATATTGATTAATTAATTAAAGAGTTTAATTAATTAACCTCATGTCGTTAGAGCTTCTAATCTGTAGATCCATTAGGTTCCCTTGTTAACTCATTAAAGATAAAACAAGGGATAAATAGTTTTGGAATAATTTAAATTGTTCAAATTATTTAAGAAAATTTTTATATTAATATGATTAATATAAAGTATAATTTATATATATACATTATAATACATAGTTAATTATGAATATGATTTATAATTAATACTATGTATAAGGGAATTAATATAATATATATTGATGCATTATAGTTAATTATATGTTTTATAATTACTAAGAGAGATAAATATCTAAATGAGATTCAAATTGATATAATGTATATTGATACATTATAATACATAGTTAATTATAAATATGATTTATAATTAATACTATATAGTAAATAAGAGTAATATATTTGAATAAAATTTAAATATTAATTATATGAATGTGATTCGTATAAATACTATAAGTTAAAATTAATATGAATAAGATCCATATTAAAACTATAGGTTATAAGAGAGATTTGCATTTTAATGTGATTAAAATACATATCAAATGGTTGATTAACTAAGAGTTAGTTAATTAATTATATGGTTATATATTATATTATTTATAATATGATATTATTATTTTAAAGTCCACATTACATAGGAATTACTGTTTTTCACGTGAGTGGGGAGTTAAATGTGAAAAAACTCTCTAGAAAATTAAACTCTCTAAAAAACATTCTGGCATTTTACTTTCCTTCTCCCAAAACAAAGGATCCCACAATCCTTATTTCTTGTCGGAAAATAGTAAGGAAGTCTTCTTGGTAGTATCTATTGTTCGTGATCAATATTGTTTGTGAGAAATTTTGTACGAGGGAGATCAAGTTCAAAGTTGTTCGTGACTTGGAAACGAAACACCCAGAAGAGAGTCTTCAAGGGTAAATTTCATACTGATCACTTCTCCTTCTTAAAAGCATGCTTTGATAGAATTGTTTATCCTGTACATTTATGTTCTTCTATATATTGATTTCGAAATTGAAATCCAATTACACGGCGTTCACACGCTTCCATGAGGAATTTGATTCCTTCGATACAGTGGCAACAAATGTATGTGTGCATTTTTTTTTTTTTTTTTATAGGGGACACTAGGACAAAATTAGGCTATAATGTCAATTGAAAACCAACATTAAATATCATTTGCCAACTAACATCATACATTTGTATTTATTTTTTTTCAATGACATGAAAGACTAAATTTCTAGTGAATTTGAGACGGTACTTTTAATTAATTTCCCATTAATTTCCCATTTATTTATTTGAACTTATTCTGTATGGGGTTGATCGGAGGGAGCACATGGGCCGGATGAGCCCTAGGCGCACAGGATAGTGAAAAGCTCTCTTTTCGATATAACAATAAATTAGGGCATCGAGGTATTTTAATGCATAGGGTATAACTCGACGGTATAGTCTATACAACATATCCCACCAAAACGTGCTCAATCAGATCTATGCATCAACAAAACTCTGCACAAAATAATTTAAAAGAAGATGGGAACATTTTTCTTAGAAATGAAATATAATACAAACACCTCCCATTACATAATTCTCTTTTCTCATTATGAAGTCCCACAATTTAATAAGGTCAGTGAACCACTGCACAGACATACACGATAAACTCCAATGTAAATCTTTCTTGAGTCTCTCTCAGAATTATTAATTAACATAACCAAAATCCATTTAAGACACATATTATAGCTTAAAAAATGATACATCAAACATATATGATTAGGACAACTGATCTCTATATATTATCATAATGATATAATATTATTTATTTTATACATAAACTCTCACAACTTTATTTTTAGAATTACTGAGAATGTCTCTCATATCAATGAATTACTCCCCTCACTAAGTAATATGAAATTTAGAAATCACAAAAAAAAAAAAAAAAAAAAAGAGAGAGACAGATGCGAGAAGCATGAAAGCTGAGAGAGAAGAGGCAAATAAAAAGAAAAAGAGATAATCAAGTATTCAGCGTTGAAGTTTGTCACCTAATGCATTCAAATAATTGGAACTTTCTCAACTTTAACAATGCATCTATTTCAAATATTAAATTGTTATAAATTTAAAAATACAAGAATCAAAACATTATCCTACTAAAATTTGGAGACTAAAATGATATTTCTATGAAAGTTCAGAGGCAAAAAAGTTTTTCAACCATATATATTTGGAAGTAAGAATATCGGCTTACAAACATACGAAGAAGGTCATTTTAACTAGTT
This sequence comes from Benincasa hispida, assembly GCF_027475165.1. Classification (NCBI taxonomy): domain Eukaryota; kingdom Viridiplantae; phylum Streptophyta; class Magnoliopsida; order Cucurbitales; family Cucurbitaceae; genus Benincasa; species Benincasa hispida. The sequence goes on along the minus strand of NC_143484.1, from coordinate 50,051,338 downwards.
GACAAATATACATATAAATATTTACATAAAACATAGAAATGATATAATGTAGATAAGAGAAGACGTGTGCTAAACGATATACTTCTTTTTCTTTTATGTGTTATTCTTTAAATGTGTTACTTGTTGGGATTTATACCCTAAAACTCGTAGGTAATAAATGTTATTAATTGACCGTCATCAATAAGGAGTTATAGATGTTAATTCAATAAATGTTATTGTTTGTGTTATTTGTCTATTTTGTCTTAATAACCCTAAATCCAACAAACTAACATCCAAGGCTGCCATATGAGTCTTAAATTGTATATGGAGACATACAGGAATCAATATTCAAGATACAGCCTACAAGGTCTATAGTATAGGGATAAGGTTCGGTACCTTATCCTAGTAACACTATAGATACGATCCACTTTGTATTTGATACAAATACAATGATCCAACATGTTCATATAGTTGACATGCGAGTATAGGTATCATATGCAATGAGTTTACTAAACTGCGAAATAGTAACCACTAGATGTAACACCGTTAACTAGTTAGGTTTCTATTTCAATAGAATGTCTTAGGCAACTTAGTCTTAATCCTGAGTATATTATGAACTCTTATTCACGAGGGATTGTCTTTTGATTTGTATGGGTGAGGGTGGTCACTTCACCAATCTAATATGCCTACCATTTTGGGACAAGACCGCGTGAGGAGCTGGGAACATAATAATACAATATGGAATTCACTTCTTCCCGCCTTAAGGGTAAGTAGATGAGTGTTTCCTTAAGTAGTGTCTTCGAGACTTGAACAAAGGGCCCTATCCTCTCATTGGCCTAAGAAGGTTTTTGTTTATTGGTTGTACCATAAATAGGCTGTTCATTAGAGGAGTACTAGTACTTAAGGAATCAGAGGTAATCCAAGGGTAAAATGGTAATTTGACCCAGTTGGAGTTACGAACACTCATGAAGGACTAACTTGTTATTTGTCTATATCCGTAGACACAGAAATATATCTGTAGTGAGAAGAGTGCAGTTATGGGTCTTTAGTAGAGTGTACCCATAGGTAATGAACATTGATTAACTTGGTTAATGAGTTTAGCCAATTAATTTTATATCATTAGAGTTTTTGATTTACACTTCCACTAAGTCCCCTTGTTAGCTCACTAGAGGATATTTAAGAGAGATGCTTTGAATTGTTCAAATTAATTTGAGGAAACCATATATTAATGTGATTAATATATAATTGATTATGGATATGATCTATAATTCAAATTAAATTAGAAAGTAATATTTGAATAAGATTCAATTAATTAATTCAAGTGAATTAGATTCACAAAGAATTAATTAATAGTGTAATATTGCACATATACATACGATGTTTA